>NC_045797.1:26557907-26690407 GCF_009873245.2 Balaenoptera musculus
ACAAGAGACCTCCCGCTCCACGTAATACCAAACAGTGAAAATCTCTCAGAGATCTCCATCTCAACATCAAGACCCAGCTTCACTCAAGGACCAGCAAGCTACAGTGCTGAACACCCTATGCCAAACAACTAGCAAGGCAGGAACACAGCCCCATCCCTTAGCAGACAGGATGCCTAAAATCATAATAAGGCCACAGACACCCCCAAACACACCACCAGACGTGGACGTGCCCACCAGAAAGACAAGATCCAGCCTTATCCACCAGAACACAGGCACTAGTTCCCTCCACCAGGAAGCCTACACAACCCATTGAACCAACCTTAGCCACTGGGAACAGATACCAAAAACAACAGGAACCACGAACCTGCAGCCTGTGAAAAGGAGACCCCAAACACAGTAAGATAAGCAAAATGAGAAGACAGAAGAACACACAGCAGATGAAGGAGCAGGGTCAAAACACACCAGACCTAACAAATGAAGAGGAAATAGGCAGTCTACCTGAAAAAGAATTCAGAATAATGATAGTAAGAATGATCCAAAATCTTGGAAATAGAATAGACAAAATGCAAGAAACATTTAACAAGGACCTAGAAGAACTAAAGAGGAACCAAGCAACGATGAAAAACACAATAAATGAAATTAAAAATACTCTAGAAGGGATCAATAGCAGAATAACTGAGGCAGAAGAACAGGTAAGTGACCTGGAAGATAAAATAGTGGAGATAACGACTGCAGAGCAGAATAAAGAAAAAAGAATGAAAAGAACTGAGGACAGTCTCAGAGACCTCTGGGACAACATTAAATGCACCAACATTCGAATTATAGGGTCCCAGAAGAAGAGAAAAAGAAAGGGACTGAGAAAATATTTGAAGAGATTCTAGTTGAAAACTTCCCTAATATGGGAAAGGAAATATTTAATCAAGTCCTGGAAGCACAGAGAGTCCCATACAGGATAAATCCAAGGAGAAACACGCCAAGACACATATTAATCAAACTATCAAAAATTAAATATGAAGAAAACATATTAAAAGCAACAAGGAAAAAACAACAAATAACACACAAGGGAATCCCCATAAGGTTAACAGCTGATCTTTCAGCAGAAACTCTGCAAGCCAGAAGGGAGTGGCACGATATACCTAAAGTGATGAAGGAGAAAAACCTACAACCAAGATTATTCTACCCAGCAAGGATCTCATTCAGATTTGATGGAGAAATTAAAACCTTTACAGACAAGCAAAAGCTCAGAGAGTTCAGCACCACCAAACCAGCTTTACAACAAATGCTAAAGGAACTTCTCTAGGCAAGAAACACAAGACAAGGAAAACACCTACAATAACAAACCCAAAACATTTAAGAAAATGGGAATAGGAACATACATATCGATAATTACCTTAAATGTAAATGGAATAAATGCTCCCACCAAAAGACACAGACTGGCTGAATGGATACAAAAACAGGACTCATATATATGCTGTCTACAAGAGACCCACTTCAGACCTAGAGACACATACAGACTGAAAGTGAGGGGATGGAAAAAGATATTCCATGCAAATGGAAATCAAAAGAAAGCTGGAGTAGCAGTTCTCATATCAGACAAAATAGACTTTAAAATAAAGACTATTACAAGAGACAAAGTAGGACACTATATAATGATCAAGGGATCGATCCAAGAGGAAGGTATAGCAATTGTAAATATTTATGCACCCAACATAGGAGCACCTCAATACATAAGGCAAGTACTAACAGCCATAAAAGGGGAAATCGACAGCAACACAATCATAGTAGGGGACTTTAGCACCCCACTTTCACCAATGGACAGATCATCCGAAATGAAAATAAATAAGGAAACACAAGCTTTAAATGATACATTAAAGAAGATGGACTTAATTGATATTTATAGGACATTCCACCCAAAGACAACAGAATACACATTTTTCTCAGGTGCTCATGGAACATTCTCCAGGATAGATCATATCGTGGGTCACAAATCAAGCCTTGGTAAATTTAAGAAAATTGAAGTTGTATCAAGTATCTTTTCTGACCGCAATGCTATGAGACTAGATATCAATTACAGGAAAAGATCTGTAAAAAATACAAACACATGGAGGTTACACAATACACTACTTAATAACGAAGTGATCACTGAAGAAATCAAAGGGGAAATAAAAAAATACCTAGAAACAAATGACAGTGGAGACACGATGACCCAAAACCTATGGGATGCAGCAAAAGCAGTTCTAAGAAGGATGTTTATAGCAATACAAGCCTACATCAAGAAATAGGAAACATCTAGAATAAACAACCTAACATTGCACCTAAAGCAATTAGAGAAAGAAGAACAAAAAAACCCCCAGAGTTAGCAGAAGGAAAGAAATCATTAAGATCAGATCAGAAATAAATGAAAAAGAAATGAAGGAGACAATAGCAGAGATCAATAAAACTAAAAGCTGGTTCTTTGAGAAGATAAACAAAATTGATAAACCATTAGCCAGGCTCATCAAGAGAAAAAGGGAGAAGAGTCAAATCAATAGAATTAGAAATGAAAAAGGAGAAGTAACAGCTGAGACTGCAGAAATACAAACAATCATGAGAGATTACTACAAGCAACTCTATGCCAATAAAATGGACAACCTGGAAGAAATGGATAAATTCTTAGAAATGCACAACCTGCCGAGACTGAGCCAGGAAGAAATAGAATATATGAACAGACCAATCAGAAGCACTGAAATTGAAACTATGATTAAAAATCTTCCAACAAACAAAAGCCCAGGACCAGATGGCTTCACAGGCGAATTCTATCAAACATTTAGAGAAGAGCTAACAACTATCCGTCTGAAACTCTTCCAAAATACTGCAGAGGAAGGAACACACCCCCACTCACTGTACGAGGCCACCATCACCTTGATACCAAAACCAGACAAAGATGTCACAAAGAAAGAAAACTACAGGCCAATATCACTGATGAACATAGATGCAAAAATCCTCAACAAAATAATAGCAAACAGAATCCAACAGCACATTAAAAGGATCATACACCATGATCAAGTGGAGTTTATTCCAGGAATGCAAGGATTCTTCAATATACGCAAATCAATCAATGTGATACACCATATTAACAAATTGAAGGAGAAAAACCATATGATCATCTCAATAGATGCAGAGAAAGCTTTTGTCAAAATTCAACACCCATTTATGAAAAAAGCCCTGCAGAAAGTAGGCATAGAGGGAACTTTCCTCAACATAATAAAGGCAATATATGACTAACACACAGCCAACATTGTCCTCAATGGTGAAAAACTGAAACCATTTCCAATAAGATCAGGAACAAGACAAGGTTGCCCACTCTCACCACTATTATTCAACATAGTTTTGGAAGTGTTAGCCACAGCAATCAGAGAAGAAAAAGAAATAAAAGGAATCCAAATCGGAAAAGAGGAAGTAAAGCTGTCACTGTTTGCAGATGACATGATACTATACATAGAGAATCCTAAAGATGTTACCAGAAAACTACTAGAGCTAGTCAATGAATTTGGTAAAGTAGCAGGATACAAAATTAATGCACAGAAATCTCTTGCATTCCTATAAATTAATGATGAAAAATCTGAAAGTGAAATTAAGAAAACACTCCCGTTTACCATTGCAACAAAAAGAATAAAATATCTAGGAATAAACCTACCTAAGGAGACAAAAGACCTGTATGCAGAAAATTATAAGACACTGATGAAAGAAATTAAAGATGATACAAATAGATGGAGAGATATACCATGTTCTTGGGTTGGAAGAATCAACATTGTGAAAATGACTCTACTACCCAAAGCAATCTACAGATTCAATGCAATCCCTATCAAACTACCACTGGCATTTTTCACAGAACTAGAACAAAAAATTTCACAATTTGTATGGAAACACAAAAGACCCCGAATAGCCAAAGCAATCTTGAGAACGAAAAACGGAGCTGGAGGAATCAGGCTCCCAGACTTCAGACTATACTACAAAGCTACACTAATCAAGACAGTATGGTACTGGCCCAAAAACAGAAACATAGATCAATGGAACAGGATAGAAAGCCCAGAGGTAAACCCACGCACATATGGTCACCTTATCTTTGATAAAGGAGGCAAGCATATACAGTGGAGAAAAGACAGCCTCTTCAATAAATGGTGCTGGGAAAACTGGACAGCTACATGTTAAAGTATGAAATTAGAACACTCCCTAACACCATACAGAAAAATAAACTCAAAATGGATTAAAGACCTAAATGTAAGGCCAGACACTATCAAACTCTTAGAGGAAAACATAGGCAGAGCACTCTATGACATAAATCACAGCAAGATCCTTTTTGACCCACCTCCTAGAGAAATGGAAATAAAAACAAAAATAAACAAATGGGACCTAATGAAACTTAAAAGCTTTTGCACAGCAAAGGAAACCATAAACAAGACCAAAAGACAACCCTCAGAATGGGAGAAAATATTTGCAAATGAAGCAACTGACAAAGGATTAATCTCCAAAATTTACAAGCAGCTCATGCAGCTCAATATCAAAGAAACAAACAACCCAATCCAAAAATGGGCAGAAGACCTAAATAGACATTTCTCCAAAGAAGATATACAGATTGCCAACAGACACATGAAAGAATTCTCAACATCCTTAATCATTAGAGAAATGCAAATCAAAACTACAATGAGATATCATCTCACATCGGTCAGAATGGCCATCATCAAAAAATCTAGAAATAATAAATGCTGGAGAGGGTGTGGAGAAAAGGGAACCCTCTTGCACTGTTGGTGGGAATGTAAATTGATACAGCCACTATGGAGAACAGTATGGAGGTTCCTTCAAAAACTAAAAATATAACTACCATACAACCCAGCAATCCCACTACTGGGCATATACCCTGAGAAAACCATAATTCAAAAAGAGTCATGTACCAAAATGTTCACTGCACTTCTATTTACAATAGCCAGGACACAGAAGAAACCTAAGTGTCCATCATTGGATGAATGGATAAAGAAGATGTGGCACATATATACAATGGAATATTACTCAGCCTTAAAAAGGAATGAAACTGAGTTATTTGTTGTGAGGTGGATGGACCTAGAGACTGTCATAGAGACTGAAGTAAGTCAGAAAGAGAAAAACAAATACCATATGCTAACACATATATATGGAATCTAAAAAAAAAAAGAAAAAAAATGGTCAGAAGAACCTAGGGGCAAGACGTGAATCAAGATGCAGACCTACTAGAGAATGGACTTGAGGATACGGGGAGGGGGAAGGATAAGCTGGGACAAAGTGAGAGAGTGGCATGAACATATATACACTACCAAACGTAAAATAGATAGCTAGTGGGAAGCAGCCACATTGCACAGGGAGATCAGCTCAGTGCTTTGTGACCATCTAGAGCGGTGGGATAGGGAGGGTGGGAGGGAGGGAGATGCAACAGGGAAGAGATATGGAGACATATGTATATGTATAACTGATTCACTTTGTTATAAAGCAGAAACTAACACACCATTGTATAGCAATTATACTCCAATAAAGATGTTAAAAAAAAAAAAAAAGAAATAGGATGTCTGCTCAGATCATGTAAATTTAAATGCCAGCTCTACATGGTCTTCAGCATGTTAAAGTACCTCTTAAAGCCTCTGTTTCCTCATCTAGAAAGTGATACCCCTCTTCTTGTGAGGTAGTTACAGGGATTGAGTGAAATAAGGCATGTGTCTGGCACGTAGTAACAACTCCATAAATGGTATCAGCAGGAACTGAATGGTATTTGGTTTCCTGAAAAATGGGGAAAGTTGTGTGGCTAGCATGTTATTACTAGAGGAAGTTGGAAGGCAGGAAACAAGGGGGAGTGGGGCAGGAGCTTTCCTTCTCATGTGCTCATATCCTTGTGAAATCCACCACGACGTGCTACAAGGATTGCTGGTATGGACAGCTGTGTGCTGACATCCTACTTTACCCGCAGTGCCTGAGTGAGTATTTCTTCACTAGCAGGCAGGCCTCTGTGGCCAGAGTCCAGGAGAACTACACATTTCATCAAACATGAAGGGAGATTTTGCCAGAGATTACCTGAGAAGCTGAGAACTCTGCAGTTTGAGATGATGGTTTCAGGACTGCTGGGATGCAGAAAACCATGTCAGACACCTCTGAGAGTTTAAGGCTGCTCGTTCTACCCAGGGTACTGTCAGGGAGGGGGAAATTTCCCCCTCTCTCCCTCTTGAGTTCTTGTGGCTGAACTAATAATAAGATTGACGCAAGAGAGATTAACAGAAGAAAAAGAGACAAGTTTAATTCATGTGCATGGAGGTCTCATATAAATGAGACCTAATAAGTGGCCAAAGCAGGCAGCTTTTATACCTTTTAGACAAAGAAACAATAAATTTGAGAGGAATTGACAGGACAAAGAAACTTAGGTTTGGGTGCTTAATTAGTTAGGAATTTAAGTAAAGTTTGGGTGTGGGTGGTAAATTAGTAAGTAAGTAACAAAGTTTGTTTATATAGACTTGGCTTTAAAGTCCCTGCCTCTGGTATAAGGATGTCCTTCTACCTCTCAGTTTAGGGAGGGCACTTTTCATATGGGAGATTTATTTCCTACTTTCAGGGAGACAGAAGGGAGGGTCAAAGTGTCCCTCTTGCAGCAACTATTTCTTAAGTAACTTTATTTCAGAATAATAGCCATTGAGGCATATTTTGCCATGGCCTGCCCTGGGCCCCAACAGTACACTCACACAATGTGTTTATGTCCTATGTCCATCTTTTTGCCTTTTTTAGTCAAATCGAACCCATTTTGGGGGACATTTAGGGTGTAGATAATAAAATATGTAATGAAAAACCAACCAAAGTCTGGCAAAAACCTTTTAAGAAATGATTACCTGAATCTCTAGTTCACAGATTTTCAACTGTTCTTACTAAAAATTCAAAGGTTTTTAATGGGATATGTATTAAAACACACCAGGACACAGTACACTCTTGTCTCAGAACCAAATCAATGTCAATGTCTCAACCAGAATTTGTGATGAACCAACATATTCAAATACTCAGATCAATCTTGAGGTGGCCTAGGTTAAAAATATAGGCCCAGAAGAAACATACTGTTTCTCATCAAGTCCCAGATGCAGGATGGTGAGGCATAAGGTGATGTCTCTCCCTACACACTATGTCTGTAGCCCAGGTAGAGCTGCCACTCATTTGAATTGTGGCTTTTTCCTAAGTATGGCTAACTGAATCACAAACTATATTACCCCACCCAGTCCATTTGTGTTTTTTTTCTTACCAAAAAAAACTCTCCATTAAAACTGAACAGCAAATAAACAATTTCTAATCTTCACTATACGTAAAAGGCAACCTGCAATTTAGAGCAAGATTTAGTCACATCTCTTAGTCCTTTTTCCCAACAATCTGTTTCAATAGCTGGGAATCTTTGTTTAATCTGACTCCAGGTCTTTCTTTGTGTTTGAGAAAAACACTCATCTTCTGCGGTTTCTCCATGTCCCAGTTGCAACTTCAGGAACCCTGATCAGTGCCATCAAAGTTGTAATTTAAAGCTTTTGCGAGGCCCAGGCTTTCTCTGTGTGAGACAGGTATCAGTCCTCATTATCAAACCACTCATTCCCCTCTTGTTGTTCTATGTAATAAAGAAAGCAGCTTCCTGCTCCTGGTGACTTGGCAAAACACTCAATAAGAGAGCGAGATTATGGCCATAGCAGATGTGTACAGCAGGGTCCTTCCCAAACTCCTTCTCTGTGGTCCTTTTCTAACCAGGAGTCATTGATTTCCCTTTTCAAAGGGGCTGATCTACTTTGCCTCATCACAAGGCAAAGAGTAGCTTAATGAGTAAATGTGGTGTCAGAATGTAGCAGATTTTCCTATGCTCAAAAGTTTCCAGACTACTTTTACCTCAGCCATATTAATTTCTTGAAATTAATTTTTACTTTTATCTAAGAAACACACACGTAGATTTAAATATTAAACAATTCCAAAAGGCTCATAAGGAAAAACAACTGCCCCTGTCCAGTTTACTTTAAAACTATGTTTAGTTCCTATTTTCTTTACTATTTACCTCTATTTTTTCTATGGATATTCATATGTCATTTGTTGGATGACTTATCTATCAGCTTTCTCATAAGTTAAATGGATATAGCTTTCTTGCTATCCCTATCTCCTTCTTTTTGCCATACTGAAATTCTTGGTTAAATCAGTTTTCAGTGTTGATATTATTATTAGTATGTAAATACTGTTCATTGCAAAGCCAAGGACTGTATAGTAATTATGCTTCCTTTCCTGGAAATGTTTTGATATTACTAAGGTTAATAATTGCTCCTCCACCCCTCTGCCCATTTTTTCTTAAATGTCTTGGTTCCAATGGATGGATTCTTAACATGACTGTTCACATAGTTAAATGTATCAGATAACTTACCAGATAATTTTCAGACAACTTTCCTGCCTCCATTATCTTGTTCCAAGCTAACTTCTTGCTCTCTGGGCCAGCTATGCAGCTGTGACTCTGGAACTTCCCTTCATCATCCTGGAAATTACCTGTGTCTGATTCTGATACTTAGATCCCATGTCTTTCTCTTTTGGGGTTTATTTATTTATTTATTTAAAAAATAAATTTATTGGGCTTCTTTGGTGGCGCAGTGGTTGAGAATCTGCCTGCCAAAGCAGCGGACACGGGTTCGAGCCCTGGTCTGGGAAGATCCCACATGCTGTGGAGCAACTAGGCCCCTGAGCCACAACTACTTAGCCTGCGCGTCTGGAGCCTGTGCTCCGCAACTAGAGAGGCCACAATAGTGAGAGGCCTGCGCACCGTGATGAAGAGTGGTCCCCGCTTGCCGCAACTGGAGAAAGCCCTCCCACAGAAACGAAGACCCAACACTGCCAAAAATAAATAAATAAATAATAATAAAAAAACAACAACCCACATTATAAAAATAAATTTATTTATTTATTTTTGGCTGTGTTGGGTCTTCCTTGCTGCGTGAAGTCTTTCTCTACTTGTGGCAAGCAGGGGCTACTCTTTGTTGCAGTGCGTGGGCTTCTCATTGCAGTGACTTCTCTTGTTGTGGAGCACGGGCGCTAGGCACATGGGCTTCAGTAGTTGTGGGGTGTGGGCTCAGTAACTGTGGCTCACGGGCTCTAGAGTGCAGGCTCAGTAGTTGTGGCACACGGGCTTAGTTGCTCCGCGGCATGTGGGATCTTCCCGGACCAGGGCTCAAACACGTGTCCCCTGCATTGGTAGGCAGATTCTTAACCACAGAAGCCCATCTTTTGGGGTTTATTAACTCCCTTCATTTTTCATGGATCACATTCTTAAATAGCTTCCTGAGGAAAAATACATGAGAGAAAAGTCTTTTGAGACTTTTCAAGTCTGAGTTTTCCTTTATCTTCATACTTGGTTGATAATTCAGCTGGGTATAGAATTTTAGACTGAAAATGATTCTTTTTCCCTTAGAATTTTGAAAGCATTCCTCCATGTTTTCTAGCTTCCTATATTACAGCTGAGAAGTGACCATTCTTATTCCTAATTATTTTGATATAACTTTTTCTTTCACTGTAGAAAACTCTATTCATCCCTGGTGTTCTGAAATGTTATCATGATATGGGTTGTATTCTTTGTGCTGGCACTCAATGAGCCTTTTTAATCTTGAAACTCAAGTCTTTTAGTACAAAGAATTTTTCATAAATCATTTGTTTGATAAATATCTTCCCTTCTCAATTTGCTGTTTTCTCTTTCTAGAACTCTATTTGTTCTCATCTTTGTTTTTCACCTTGAGGACATTTTTCAAATGTCTGTGAGTCCTTAGCTGCTCATTAATGTTTGATTCAATCACTAAAAAGCTGATTAGGCCTCTGTGTGCATGGGTATGTTTCTTCTGGTGATCTTCACTGTAGTCCAGTGGTTCTCAATAGGGACAGATCCTAGGGGCATTTTGGAAGTTGTAAGAATTTTTAGTTAAAAGACTTATTGGGGGGCTGTGACAAAATAAAAAATATACATATTTGGTCTTTGCTCCTGGTTCCTGACACAAAGCTCCAAAAAACCCTCCAATTTCCTGAGTAATAAGCATGCTAGGAGTGTCTTACACAGAGTTCCTAAATCCCTTGGATTAACCTGGTGATAGGAGCATCTTTTAATCTAATGAGGTGCCTCTTGGTGGGCTCCTGGATAGCTTCAGGATGTGGGAATGGTCACCAGAAGGGCCAAGCCGTGATTAGAAGCTTGGAACTTTCAGCCCCACCTCCTATCCTCTGGGGAGGGAAGAGGGGCTAGATACTGAGTTGGTCATCAATCATGTCTACATGCTGAAGCTGTCATAAAAATTCCTAAACTAACGTGTTCAGAATGCTTCTGGGTTGGTGAACACACTGAGGTGTTGGGAGGATGGTGCATCCCAAATTCCATGGGACAGAAGCTCCTGTGCTCAGGACCCTACCAGAATTCACCCTATGTACCTCTTCATCTTGCTGTTCATCTCTATCCTTTACCATTTTTTAAAAAAATAAACCTTTAAATGTCAGCTAATATTTCCCTGAGTTTTGTGAGCCATTGTAACAAATTATCAAACCTGAAGAGGGTGTTGTGGGAACCCTGATTTGGTCAGAAGTACAGGTGACACGTGGGACTTGTGATTGGTGTTGAAAGTGGGGAGCAGTCTTGTAAGACTGAGATGTTAACCTGTGGGGTCTGCACTAAATCTGGGTAGTGTCAAAACTGAGTTTAGGACACTCAGTCGGAGTTGGAGAATTGGTTGGTGTGGGAGAAAACCCCACACATTTGGTGACAGAGTGTTGTGAATGCAGAGGAATGAAGTGGCCTGCTATTATTTAGTATATGGAGGACAAAGGCACTAGTTGACTTGCAGAATGGTCCCATATGACAAAGACTGCCATGTGTCTAAAGTTGCCAGATAAAATAAAGGACACTCACTTAAATTTCAAATTTCAGATAAACAACAAATATATTTTTTGTATCAGTATGTCTCAAATACTGCATTTTTATCTGGCAACCACATCTGTGTTCTATTCCACTTTTAATGTCCTCCTGGAGAGAAAACTCATTTTTAGTGATTTGATCCAGGATATCAACACTGCTTTATATATAAATACTAATCATTTTTTGCATGGATTTACTATACCCTGAGATTTGTATAGATTTGCATTTCTAAGAATGAAGCTATCATGTGAATTAAGGGGAGACTGGACTTTGTCTTGTTTAGAATTTAATCAGAAGTTTTTTACCATTTAGAAAGACATACCACTGACAACAGCCCTGCTTGTGATCAAATATGCCGATATTAGTCTGCAATTGTTGTTGTCTTACTCATGGTGATTCAAATATACTAAATACAAAGAATCATGACACTACTGTAAACAATTATACTCCAACAAATTGAACAACCTAGAAGAAATGGATAAATTCCTAAAAACATATAACCTGTCAGGACTGAATCATGATGCAATAGAAAATCTGAACAGGCTGATTACTAGTAAGGAGGTTGAATGATTAATCAAAAACCTCTCAGCAAGCAAAAGTCTGGGACCAAATGGCTTCACTGGTGAATTCAACCAAACATTCAAAGAAAAATTAACACCAATCCTTTTCAAACTCTTCAAAAAATAGAAAAGGAAGGAACTCTTCCAAACTCATTTTATGAGGCCAGCATTACCTTGATGTCAAAACAGACAAGGATTCCACAAGAAAAGAAAATTACATGCCAATACCCCTGATGAACATAGAGACAAAATCTTCAACAAAATATTAGCAAACCAAATTCAACAATACATTAAAAAGATCATTCACCATTAATAAGTGGGATTTATTCCAGGGAGGCAAGGATGGTTCAATATCCCAAAATCAGTCAATGTGATATACCACAAAAACAAAATGAAGGATAAACATCGTATGATCATCTCAATAGATGCAGAAAAAGTATTTAACAAAATTCAGCATAGACTTATGATTAAAACCTCTCAACAAAGTGGGTATAGAGAGAACATATCTCAACATAACAAAGGCCATATATGACAAGTCCATAGCTAACATCATACTGAATGGTGAAAGCTGAAAACTTTTTATCTAAGATCAGGAACAAGACAAGGATGTCCTCTTACCACTTTTATTTAACATAGTATTGAAAATCTTAGCCAGAGCAATTAGGCAAGAATAAGAAATAAAATTTGTCCAAATTGGAAAGGAAGTAGTATAACTGTCACTATTTGACATGTACGTTTATTTGTAGAAGACTCTAAAGACTCCATCAAAAAACTGTTATAACTAATTAACAAATTCATGAAAGTTGCAGGATACAAAATCAGTACACAAAAATCTGTTGCATTTCTATACAGTAATAATGAACTATCAGAGAGGAATTAAGAAAACAATCCCATCTGCAATTGCACCAAAAAGAATAAAATATCCAGGAATAAATTTAAGTAAGGAGGTGGAAGACCTGTATATTGAAAAGTACAAGACATTAATCAAAGAAATTAAAGAAGACACAAATAAATGGAAAGATATTTCATGTTCATGGATTGGAAGAATTAATAGTGTTAAAATGTCCCTACTACTCAAAGCAATCTACACATTCAGTGCAATCCCTATCAAAATTCCAATGGCATTTTTCACAGAAATAGAACAAACGATCTTTAAATTTGTATGGAACTACAAAATATCCCAAATAGCCAAAGCAATCTTGAGAAATAGCTACAAAGCTCTAGGTATCATGCTTCCTGATTTCAAATTATATTACAAGCTATAGTAATCAAAACAGTTTGGTATTGGCATAAAAACTGACACATAGATCAATGGAACAGAATAGGGAGCTCAGAAATAAACCCATGCATATATGGTCAACTAATTTATGACAAAGGAGCCAAGAATATACAATGGGAAAATCGGGCAGCCACATGCAAAAGGATGAAAATGGACCACTATCTTACACCATATACAAAATTAACTCAAAATGGATTAAAGACTTGAATATAAGGCCTGAAACCATAAAACTCCTAAAAGAAAACATAGGTGGTAACCTCCTTGACATTGGTCTTGGTGATGATTTTTGAATCTGACACTGAAAGCAAAAACAACAAAAACAAAAATAAACAAGTGGGTAACATCAAACTAAAAAGCTCCTATACAATAAAGGAAATCAACAAAATTAAAGTCAACCTACTGAATGGGAGAAAATATTTGCAAATCATATATCTGATAAGGGGCTAATATCCAGAATATATAAAGAACTCATAAAACTCATATAAAAAACCCCCACAAACAATCCAATTAAAAAATGGGCAGAAGATCTGAATAGACATTTTTCCAAAGAAGACATACTGATGGCCAACAGGTACATGATAAGAAGATACTCTAAATCATTAATTATCAGGGAAATGCCAATCAAAACCACAAAGAGATATCACCATACACCTGTTAGAATGGCTATTATCAAAAAGACCAGAAATAAGAAGTGTTGGTGAGGATGTGGAGAAAAGGGACCACTTTTGTGCTGTTGGTGGGAATATAAATTGGTGCGACCACTATGGAAACAGGATGAAGGTTCTTCAAAAAATTAAAAGTAGAGCTACCATATTATCAAGCAATTCCACTTATGGAGATTAATCTGAAGAAAATGAAAACACTAACTCAAAAGGATATATGTTTATTGCAGCATTATTTACAATAGCCATTATATGGAAACAGCCTAAGTGTCCATTGATAGAGGAATGGATAAAGAAACTGTGAGATATATATATATATATACACACACACACACACACACAATGGAATATCATTCAGCCATAAAAAATGAATGAAATTGTGCCATTTGTGACAAATAGATGAAATGAGGACATTATGCTAAGTGAAATAAGTCAGACAGAGAAAGACAAACACTGTTTTTTCTCTCTCATATGTGGAATCTAAAAAAAAATTAAAATAAAATCCCCAAAACAAGCTCATAGATAGAGAACAGATCGGTGGTTGCCAGAGGTGGGAGTTGGGGAGCAGGAGAAATGAGCAAACTGTTTTTGTTTTATATTAAATAAATAGAATTAAAAAATAGAGAACCGTTTTCCTCTGGATAAGAGAAGCGAAACTAAAAGTATATGTGCAGTGCATGTTTCTCCACTTAGCAAGAGATTGGTTAGCCATTGATTAGAGAAATGATTTGGAAATGAGACCATGAGGAGAGAGGAATAGATTTAGAATAAGTGCTCTGGGCACTATAGAAGGAAGAAATCAGTGAGAGGTGAAAGGACCATCAGCAAGGGCCAACTTGAGTTTGTATTGATCAGGACTGCCCAGCTCTGCAACTTCCTATAAGAATCCTCTACAACCAAGAATAAGGAGCAGAAATCATTGTTGCTTTTGTTGTGGTCATCCATTTACAATGCTTGGTGTCAGTCTATTTATCTCTTGTAAAAATAAAATACAGTGTGTGTGTGTGTGTGGAAAAAAAAAAGATATGCATCACCCCAAAAGTAGAATAGCTGCAATTCTAACCAAGTCTTTTGAAAAGATAGAGTATATAGGTGTAATTTAGAGCTGTGAATGTATAATTTGGCCACTACTAACTTAAACATTTTCAGTTCAGCAACTTAATAAAGAAAAGCATTTACAGTGTTTCACTTAAAAAAAAAAAAGAATAAGGAGCAGAGAAAGTTGAGTTGAGTGACCATGAATTAGGGATTGACATGGTAAGCTTGGCCAAAGATTTTCAGGAGGGGGAAGAAATACAGAGTACTGAGGAGTTTTCAGTGGAATCTGTTTAACCAGAAAGCAATTAATGGACTGGGTTGGAAGTTGGCCACTCCAAGAGATTAAAGGTTCTAGCAAGAAAAACAGAGAATCTCAGGGTGGTGAGGGGCAGTGAGATTAAAAAACAAAACAAAAACAAAAACAAATATGCTGATATTAGTCTGCAGTTGTAGTTATCTTACCCATGGTGATTCAGATACACTAATTTATACCTTATTTCCAAATGGCGAATGTAAGAACTGTAACCAAAAATAATGAAAGAATTGTCAACAATATTCAAACATATTCATTGTAAGAAGATGAAAATATCTATTTACTTTATTATGTTTTCAAGGGTTTGCTGCCCATGCGCTTTCACAGTGAGACACAGTTATTGTGTAAATTACTTTCCTTTTATTTCTCCCTTGTAAGGCCATTATATTGTTTCTTACAAAATTATGTGTAGGTTGATTATTGTAACTATGAATTTCATTTCAGATTGTAAAAGAGATATTTCAAATATTTATTTTAAAAAGAAGGTGTTATAACCCTTAGCATGGTTGAATCTCAAAATAATTATGCTTCATGAAATGTCAGACAAAAATAACATACTGCATGATTTCATTTTTATAAAATTCTTGAAAATGCAAACTAACTTATAGGACAGAAAGATCAATGACTGCTTAGTAATGAGGGATTGGACAGAGAGTGGCAGGAGGGTGGATTACAAAGGAGTGCAAGGAAACCTTGGGAGAATGAATATGTTCATTATCTTGATTGTGGCGATGGTTTCATGAGTGGATACATATATCAAAACTTTCCAAATTGTATACCCTAAATGTGAGCAGTCTATTGTATGTCAATTAAACCTCAATAAAACTGTTAAGAAAAAAACCAAGAAGGTGTTGGATCTGTTAGAGTTGAGGCCATTGCTATAGGGGAATTGAGCAATGATGGGATTTTTGCATTGAGACGCTTTCAAATGTCAGTATCTGTAGGATCTGAAGTCTCCCTCCTAGTGTGATTCAGTTCTCCAGATCAAGATGCTCCAATTTCCCTCCTGAGGGATATGAATCTGGCTGCCAGTGTTCTTGGAACTAAGTGGGGACTGGAGGCATGGGGGTGAGGGGTTTCATATTCAGTGTGCAGACTTCTACTTAATCCCTTATTTTCAAGTCATCTCCTCACCACACCTTCTGCTCTGCCTGCTGTCCCCAGATGCCTCTCTCACTTCTGTTAATATTTACAGGTCCCCTTCCCCTAGAATATGTGCTATAAACATTTAAAATTTAAACATTTAAAATTATGAAAAACAAAAGATGTTCTGGCAATAATTTATTTAGATAACTCTGATGACAGAATCAATTGGTTATTAAGTGAGAGCAGGACAAACATCTGGGGTAGGTGGGTGGCATTTTAACCTTTTTTGAAGGATGCTGAGAAGACTACCCATTCCCCTTCAAACAATCCCTTGCTGCCTCTTCCAGAGACAACCAGGAGGGGTGTGGCAATTCAGATGTTCTTACATTTGGACTTCAGCAACTTTAGAGCAGGGACCTGGAAAGGATTCAGGTCACACGGTGTTTACATTGCTGGTGGAGATTTGAGGACTTCACAGAAAGGCTCTGGACAGAGATTTTCATGAGGATTTCCAGTGTCAGCATGAAGGCAACATTCCCTGGGTGCTCCCGGCTGGAACTCCTCATTCTTTGTGAAGGCAGCAGTGCTTCTGCCATTTAACTAGTAGCTACCATTTGGTGAGCACTTATTCTGTGCTAGGCACTTTTCATAAATTATTTCAGTGATTTCACAACAATTCTGTTGTTTTTATCCCCCTTTCACAGATGAGGCTACTGAGACTCAAATAAGTTACATAACATGCCCAAAGTCATTAACCTAGGAGTGTCTGAGACAGAACCACATTCAGACAGACAGAGAGGCTCCAGAGTTGGAGATTCCACCTGAAATCCAAATACTATCCATTTAAAAACTAGCTGTGAGAATTTTAAGCAGAACTTGGGATTAAGAGAAAACTCTTTGGGGTCATCCTCGCTAGGGCTGTATGAGGAAAGCAGGCACACATAGGCAACAGTGAGGCGGGAAGCACTTGTCTCCCAGCCTGAGATACAAAAGGGCAATATCCTCACTAAATTAGTGTGTCTACAGTGTCATGGGCTCACTATCAGGCGACCCAGGTTCAAGTCTCTGGTCTGTTACGATCTCACTGTGTGGCCTTGAGTGGTGGCTAATCTCTTACTGCACACTGACACTGGACTCAGTGTCTTAATCTGTTAAGGGGGAAGATTTGACTAGACAGGTCTACAGTTTCACTCAACTTTAAATGCTGGGATTCCATGTGTTACCTCTCCCAGATGTATTTATGATGTGGAGTAAAAAGCCTTCTACTGCTGTCTCAGAGAAGTATTTTGCAGGTTAGGGGTCCTTTCCCAATGCCCTGAACTTGAGCATCTAGAGTTGCTGTCTACCCAAGAGCAGGTCTCGCCTGTGCTAGGCCATGGCAACAGAAAGGTTAAGAAATACGCCCTGGAGATAGCCTCATCCACCAGAGGGCAGACAGCAGAAGCAAGAAGAACTACAATCCTGCAGCTTGTGGAAGAAAAACCACATTCACAGAAAGATAGACAAGATGAAAAGGCAGAGGGCTATATACCAGATGAAGGAAAAAGATAAAACCCCAGAAAAACAACTAAATGAAGTGGAGATAGGCAACCTTCCAGAAAAAGAATTCAGAATAATGATAGTGAAGATGATCCAGGACCTCAGAAAAACAATGGAGGCAAAGATCAACAAGATGCAAGAAATGTTTAACAAAGACCTGGAAGAATTAAAGAACAAACAAACAGAGATGAACAATGTAATAACTGAAATGAAAACTACACTCAAAGGAATCAGTAGCAGAATAACTGAGGCAGAGAATGGATAAGTGACCTGGAAGACAAAATGGTGGAATTCACTGCTGCAGAACAGACTAAAGAAAAAAGAATGAAAAGAAATGAAGACAGACTAAGAGACCTCTGGTACAACATTAAACGCAACAACATTCGCATTATAGGGGTCCCAGAAGGAGAAGAGAGAGAGAAAGGACCAGAGAAAATATTTGAAGAGATTATAGTCGAAAACTTCCCTAACATGGGAAAGGAAATAGCCACCCAAGTCCAGGCAGCGCAGCGAGTCCCGTACAGGATAAACCCAAGGAGAAACACGCCGAGACACATAGTAATCAAATTGGCAAAAATTAAAGACAAAGAAAAATTATTGAAAGCAGCAAGGGAAAAATGATAAATAACATACAGGGGAACTCCTATAAGGTTAACAGCTGATTTCTCAGCAGAAACTCTACAAGCCAGAAGGGAGTGGCATGATATACTTAAAGTGATGAAAGGGAAGAAACTACAACAAAGATTACTCTACCCAGCAAGGATCTCATTCAGATTCGAGGGAGAAAACAAAAGCTTTACAGACAAGCAAAAGCTAAGAGAATTCAGCACCACCAAACCAGCTCTACAACAAATGCTAAAGGAACTTCTCTAAGTGAGAAACACAAGAGAAGAAAAGGACCTACAAAAACAAACCCAAAACAATTAAGAAAACGGTCATAGGAACATACATATCGATAATTACTTTAAACGTGAATGGATTAAATGCTCCAACCAAAAGACACAGGCTCGCTGAATGGATACAAAAACAAGACCTGTATATATGCTGTCTACAAGAGACCCACTTCGGACCTAGAGACACATACAGACTGAAAGTGAGGGGATGGAAAAAGATATTCCATGCAAATGGAAATCAAAAGAAAGCTGGAGTAGCTATACTCATATCAGATAAAATAGACTTTAAAACAAAGAATGTTACAAGAGACAAGGAAGGACACTACATAATGATAAAGGGATCAATTCAAGAAGAAGATATAACAATTATAAATATATATGCACCCAACATAGGAGCACCACAATACATAAGGCAACTGCTAACAGCTATAAAAGAGGAAATCGACAGTAACACAGTAATAGTGGGGGATTTTAACACCTCACTTACACCAATCGACAGATCATCCAAAATGAAAATAAATAAGGAAACAGAAGTTTTAAATGACACAATAGACCAGATAGATTTAATTGATATTTATAGGACATTCCATCCAAAAACAGCAGATTACACTTTCTTCTCAAGTGCACACTGAACATTCTCCAGGATACATCACATCTTGGGTCACAAATCAAGCCTCAGTAAATTTAAGAAAATTGAAATCATATCCAGCATCTTTTCTGACCACAGCGCTATGAGATTAGAAATGAATTACAGGGAAATAACCATAAAAAACACAAACACATGGAGGCTAAACAATATGTTACTAAATAACCAAGAGATCACTGAAGAAATCAAGAGGAAATCAAAAAATACCTAGAGACAAATGACAATGAAAACACGATGATCCAAACCCTGTGGAATGCAGCAAAAGCAGATCTAAGAGGTAAGCTTATAGCAATACAAGCCTACCTCAAGAAACAAGAAAAATCTCAAATAAACAATCTAACCTTACACCTAAAGGAACTAGAGAAAGAAAAACAAACAAAACCCAAAGTTAGCAGAAGGAAAGAAATCATAAAGATCAGAGCAGAAATAAATGAAATAGAAACAAAGGAAACAATAGCAAAGATAAATAAAACTAAAAGCTGGTTCTTTGAGAAGGTAAACAAAATTGATAAACCATTAGCCAGACTCATCAAGAAAAAGACTGAGAGGACTCAAATCAATAAGATTAGAAATGAAAAAGGAGAAGTTACAACAGACACTGCAGAAATACAAAGCATCCTAAAAGACTACTACAAGCAACTCTATGCCAATAGAATGGACAATCTGGAAGAAATGGACAAATTCTTAGAAAGGTATAACCTTCCAAGACTGAACCAGGAAGAAACAGAAAATATGAACAGACCAATCACAAGTAATGAAATTGAAACTGTGATTAAAAATCTTCCAACAAACAAAAGTCCAGGACCAGATGGCTTCACAGGTGAATTCTATCAAACATCTAGAGAAGAGGTAACACCCATTCTTCTCAAACTCTTCCAAAATATTGCAAAGGGAGGAACACTCCCCAACTCATTCTACGAGGCCACCATCACCCTGATACCAAAACCAGACAAAGATGTCACAAAGAAAGAAAACTACAGGCCAATATCACTGATGAACATAGATGCAAAAATCCTCAACAAAATACTAGCAAACAGAATCCAACAGCACATTGAAAGGATCATACAGCATGATCAAGTGGAGTTTATTCCAGGAATGCAAGGATTCTTCAATATACGCAAATCAATCAACGTGATACATCATATTAACAAATTGAAGGAGAAAAACCATATGATCATCTCAATAGATGCAGAGAAAGCTTTTGACAAAATTCAACACCCATTTATGATAAAAGCCTTGCAGAAAGTAGGCATAGAGGGAACTTTCCTCAACATAATAAAGGCCATTTATGACAAACCCACAGCCAACATTGTCCTCAATGGTGAAAAACTGAAACCATTTCCACTAAGATCAGGAACAAGACAAGGTTGCCCACTCTCACCACTATTATTCAACATAGTTTTGGAAGTCCTAGCCATGGCAATCAGAGAAGAAAAAGAAATAAAAGGAGTACAAGTTGGAAAAGAAGAAGTAAAGCTGTCACTGTTTGCAGATGACATGATACTATACATAGAGTATCCTAAAACTGCCACCGGAAAACTACTAGAGCTAATCGATGAATTTGGTAAAGTAGCAGGATACAAAATTAATGCACAGAAATCTCTTGCATTCCTAT
The DNA here is from genome assembly GCF_009873245.2 of Balaenoptera musculus. Classification (NCBI taxonomy): domain Eukaryota; kingdom Metazoa; phylum Chordata; class Mammalia; order Artiodactyla; family Balaenopteridae; genus Balaenoptera; species Balaenoptera musculus. The sequence goes on from NC_045797.1 coordinate 26,578,478, forward strand.
ACACTAATGATGAAAAATCTGAAAGAGAAATTATGGAAACACTCCCATTTACCATTGCAACAAAAAGAATAAAATACCTAGGAATAAACCTACCTAGGGAGACAAATGACATGTATGCAGAAAACTATAAGACACTGATGAAAGAAATCAAAGATGACATAAACAGTTGGAGAGATATACCATGTTCTTGGATTGGAAGAATCAACATTGTGAAAATGACTATACTACCCAAAGCAATCTACAGATTCAATGCAATCCCTATCAAATTACCAGTGGCATTTTTTACAGAACTAGAACAAAACATCTTAAAATTTGTATGGAGACAAAAAAGACCCCGAATAGCCAAAGCAGTCTTGAGGGAAAAAAACGGAGCTGGAGGAATCAGACTCCCTGACTTCAGGCTATACTACAATGCTACAGTAATCAAGACAATATGGTACTGGCACAAAAACAGAAACATAGATCAATGGAACAGGATAGAAAGCCCAGAGGTAAACCCACTCACCTATGGTCAACTAATCTATGACAAAGGAGGCAAAGATATACAATGGAGAAAAGACAGTCTCTTTAATAAGTGTTGCTGGGAAAACTGGACAGCTACATGTAAAAGAATGAAATTAGAACCCTCCCTAACACCATACACAAAAATAAACTCAAAATGGATTCGAGACCTAAATGTAAGACTGGACACTATAAAACTCTTAGAGGAAAACATAGGAAGAACACTCTTTGACATAAATCACAGGAAGATCTTTTTTGATCCAAGTCCTAGAGTAATGGAAATAAAAACAAAAATAAACAATTGGGATCTAATGAAACTTCAAAGCTTTTGCACAGCAAAGGAAACCATAAACAAGACGAAAAGACAACCCTCAGAATGGGAGAAACTATTTGCAAACGAATCAATGGACAAAGGATTAATCTCCAAAATATATAAACAGCTCATGCAGCCCAATATTGAAGAAACAAACAACCCAATCCAAAAATGGGCAGAAGACCTAAATAGACATTTCTCCAAAGAAGACATACAGATGGCCAAGAAGCACATGAAAAGCTGCTCAACATCACCAATTATGAGAGAAATGCAAATCAATTCTACAATGAGGTATCACCTCACACCAGTTAGAATGGGCATCATCAGAAAATATACAAACAACAAATGCTGGAGAGAGTGTGGAGAAAAGGGTACCCTCTTGCACTGTTGGTGGGAATGTAAATTGATACAGCCACTATGGAGAACAGTATGGAGGTTCCTTAAAAAACTAAAAATAGAATTACCATATGATCCAGCAATCCCACTACTGAGCATATACCCAGAGAAAACCATTAATTCAAAAAGACACATGCACCCCAATGTTCATTGCAGCACTATTTACAATAGGCAGGTCATGGAAGCAACCTAAATGCCCATCGACAGACAAATGGATAAAGAAGATGTGGTACATATATACCATGGAATATTACTCAGCCATAAAAAGGAACGAAATTGTGTCATTTGTTGAGACGTGGATGGATCTAGAGACGGTCATAGAGAGTGAAGTAAGTCAGAAAGAGAAAAACAAATATCGTATATTAACGCATGTATGTGGAACCTAGAAAAATGGTACAGATGAACCGGTTTGCAGGGCAGAAGTTGAGACACAGATGTAGAGAACAAACGTATGGACACCAAGGGGGGAAAACCGCCATGGGTTGGGGATGGTGGTGTGCTGAACTGGGCGATTGGGATTGACATGTATAGACTGATGTGTATAAAATTGATGACTAATAAGAACCTGCAATATAAACAAACAAACAAACACACAAAAAACACAACTAATACTAAACTTTCTTTGGGTTATTTGTATGGAAATATGTTAATATAAATATTTCAGACATTACTTGAAATTTCTAAAAGTCTTAAAACAAAAAAGAAATACACCTTACTATGCTTCAGGATGAGGGGTTGTACAGACTGACACGTGTTTCAGCTCTGCTGGTGGCTGTGACTCAGTGTTGCACTATGATTATATAAGTACCCGGGAACAGGTGGCCTTACATATATGCTAGCAGCCCCAGATCTCTCCCATCAGATTCAACACTAATTTTTTTTATCCTTCTTTTGGATACAAGCTTCTTTGAGTTCATCTTTGCAATGGAATGAAAGAATTACTGTGGAACAGGCAGAACAGGAATTGACCATCAATTGGATGGAACCCAGCCCTCAAAGCAAAGCTGGAACTAGAAAGTGAAATCCCTGAGCCTTGAGCCTGCGTCGCCTAGCCCTGGCTTGCTGCTCTGCTGCTCTCCTCGTCTCCCTCCCTCCCTCTCACCTGTGTGGTCCACCTTCCCTCCCGGACCGCCCAAGGTAGCTCCAATCCCACCAGGAGCCTCAGGAGGCCCCAAGAAGTGACTGTTCCTGGGGACAAAAAGTGAGTAAGTATGTGTGTATGGATGAAGAGGAGTAGGGGCCAGAATGGTGCAGCTGGGGCAATGACATCAACAGTATTTCTTCTTAGATTCTTCCAATCAGATTGCACACTTCAACCTCAGCTGTCATTTCAAGGGAAGGCTGTAGCTTGGATTTTAGCTTTCTCCCCATCTCCATTGCCTGACATCTTTATGGTCAAATATTCATTTTACCTCTGGGTTTGTTTCTCCCTGTGTCCCTTCACCTGTCTGAAGCTCACCTTCTTCACCCACTCCCTACAAACTACAAGAAAACAAACAAAAAAACAAATAGGAGTCTCCTCCCTCACTTAACCATCACTGTTTCTCTGCCTTTCCTTTTGCAAATTTCTCGAATGCATGAGTCTATCCTTGCTGCCTTCACTTCTTCATCTCCCATTTGTTTCTGACTCTACAGTACAGTGAACTGCCCTCATGGTCCCCTGTGACCTTCTCATTGTTCAATCCCAAGACCTTTTTTTAGCCTCATCCAATTTAAACTCTTGGCAACATGCCAGCCAGCTGCTCCTTCTTCCAACTCTCTCTCCTCTTGGCTTCTGAGAACAGTCTCTTTACTGCTCCATCTATGCCTCAGAAACAATCACCTCCTTCTCAGTCTTTCTTGCCACCCTCTCTTCCCTGGCATGGACACCACCTATATGTGTACCTACACATATATTTGTAAGTAGGCAGGTACTGAGTGCCTGTCTTCTTCCAAAAAGGATTTAAACAGGTTACAGAAATATACACTCCACTAGAGTAACAAAAAAGGGAATGAGATGGAAGTGGTGGGGAAGGGTAAATTGTAGCCATAATAAATGAAGAATGCAAAACTTTAATCAAAAGGCACTATAAGATAATTAGTCCACCCAACAAATCTGATCATGTTACTGTCCCATCAAAAAGTCCTTGATGACCCATTACTGCCCAACTCCTTAGCTTAGCCTTTCATACTTGGACCCCAGTTTGCTTTTCCAGCTTATTTATTATCTCTGGGACTTGGTCCAAGCTGATTCCTCTGCTTAGAATATACTGTGCTCAACAAACAGAAAACAAAAAGCAACCCTAAACCAACCATACTAAACTTCATTAATCATCAAGGAAATGTAAATTATAGCCACAATGTACCACTGCACACCCACGAAAATGGCTAAAAAGAAGAAGATGGAAAGTTCTAAATCAAGCCTAGTGAGAATATGGAGCAAAGTGAATTCTCCTAAACTGCTGATAGAAGTGTAAATTGGTTCAATTATTTTGGTAAATTGTTTGTAAGTATCTAATAAAGCTGAACGTATGCATACAAAAAATAAAACTGTCTCTGAGGATAAGCATTTCTATGTATGGACCATAACACAGAGTATGTGCGTATCTTTCCTTACCAGGGCTCAATTCTCCCTGGACCATCTGCTGTTTAAAATCACAAAACAAATACAACATAGTAGAATGAAACTTGACAAATAACTTCCTGGAAACTACATTGTGAAGTAAATTTCAACTCTCTGCTTTATTTCCATTTACTTCAAATGGTGAATTATTTAAAAAGAGATTTTATGTTTTCTTAATCATGTATTACAAAATGAAAGATTTTGGGGAAAACATTTTAACAAATTAATAAATCTCTGTAAAGATTCTTTTTTTATGGAATAAAACTTTATTCCATAAAAAATAGAATATACTGTGCTCTCCTCTTCCTCATGTTGCCCACTCAACAAACATCTACTCATTATTTAAGACAATTCCAACATCACCTCTTCTGTGAAGCCTTTCCCTGCTACTCCTGTGATAATTTATCACTCCTTTTTGATAGCAAATAAACTTCCATAAGCTTCAGTTTCTGCATCTGGACAATGGGAATGATAATGGAACCTACTTTATTGTGAGGATTAAATGAAACACACATGAAAAGTACTTAACGCAGTGCTTGGCATGTGTGCATTTACTAGATGTTGACAACTAGGTATTTTACCCCTTTTATAAGTGGAGAAGACAATAGCCAAGAAGACTAAGCTATTTTCTTAAGCTAATTAGGATCCCAATGATAGAATTTAGAATAAGCCCGTGATTCCTCTTGCCTGGGCCACAGGCTATTCTATCCCTGCCCATATAGTCTCTCAAACGTTGCTCTTCATCAGTACCTGGCTGTTCTTCTCTGGAAAATCTTTTCTACCCTGAATGTCAGTCTCTTCAAATTTAGACACTACTAGCCCAAGTGACTTTATCTGCACAAGTGTGAGTATGGGCGCTGTTCAGTTCTAATCCTGTTGCCTTAGTCTTGCTGAGAACACTGTCTCTGTAATTCACTGCTAAAACAGTCGGGTCCCAGTGTGCCCTGGGATTGCCGAATGGATTCAGAAGTCAAGGAGAAGGCATCCCAGTGCCAGTGGTCAGACAGGTACAGGGGCCACCAGACCCAGCCACGCGAGGCATTTGCTGGCCCTTGGTGTCAGGAAATCCTGGGTGACCTAACGTCTGGCTTGGCGGCCAGGGGTGTGTTCTCAAGGGCCACCTCCTCAGCAGCCCTCTGACTGTGGGCACTTGGCAGTGCATGCACATTTGTGCTTGTGTGTGCTCGGTGTGTCTCTCTGTGTGTAACTCTCTCTCGTATTCAGGGACCTTGTGGTTCCCCTGGAGGAATCTCATAATAATTATACCAATACTAAGTGAAAGTGGTATCCATGCATATCCAGAGAGAGGAAATAGGAGGCTCAGCGAGGCCAAATGCTTCACACAGTCACTTGGCTCATAAGTGGTCATATGCGATCTACCTCACCTTGAGCCCAAGTTGTTTCTTGCATGCTTTATGCCCCTTTCAGAAAAGTAGAGGAACACACAAAGGTCCTTGGATAACCACATAAGGCACCCTACAAGGGCTACCCTGCACATGCAGAAGGCTCCCAGTAAACATTCTTGGGGTGACCTGTATGTGGATGTACCCTGAGGAGGGGGATCACAGGCCCTGGAAAGCAGGAATTGAGCATTACATTTGGAAGAGTAGGCTTAGTAAGCACACAGGGAGCGGCATGTTGGTGCTGAGAGGCTGGGAGCCAGCTCTGGGATCTTAGGCAGGTTTCTCCCAGTTTCTCCATCTTATATGAGAGGTTGGTGGAGATGACTTTGTGGTTCCTTTCTTTAATGAGGGGTTTTCATGTGGTGTTGAACCTCTCCCCTGAGATGAGGATTATTAAAAAATTACTGTAAGCACACAGTATCTTACATGTATGTGGAGCTTCATTAATATTTTCCATTGCTCTTTTGAATTTGGAAGTGCATTTCAGCTTATTTTACATAGCACAGGTTTTTTCATATTACATGATAATGGAGTAACGAATTTTTATGGCGACTTGAGGCAGAACCCCTATTGCTTTCACGGCAGACATTTTACCCGCCTACAGGCCTCAAGGAGCAAAACACGTAGGCGGTGTCCATCAAGGGGACAGGCAAGGACAGGCCTGGAGAGAAATGTGTGGTCAGCAGGCACTGAAGGCTCCAGGGGGTCGCAGTCAGAGAGGACAGCCTGGAGAGCCAGCACAAGTGGGTGGCCTGAAGCTGGGTCTGGTCTGGCCCACACAGTGTTTTAAAGAAATTCAAAATAGTTGCTAAAATTGAAAATTGGGATATTTCACATTAAAAGTCAGTGTTCTGGGCTTCTGTTGAAAGATGGGAAGGGGCATTAACCCTGTATTCCTAGTTGGCCACCTTTTGCCCGATGCAAAAGGGGGCCACACTGTCCAGTCCAGCCCAGGGGCTGCTCCATGTGCTTCCCTCTTCCCTGTCACCTGCATCTGTGGGCACCTTACCCAAGTATTCAGCCCACTGTGTCCATCTGTATGGGAGCTAAGTCATGATCAACAAACTTATGGGCAATTAAATTTCCCAAATGTGACAGCAATCTGACCCAATATTAGTTGTACCACAGATGAGCTGCCGAAAGATGTGAGATTTTGTACATATTGGTGGATCTTATTTTCCAGAGCTGACTATGAATGCAGGCCCTCTATGCTGGGATCACGTGTTCCATGCCAGGCACTGCTCTAAGTATTTTAACTGCCACAACCACCTCCTGCATGAGGTAGCTACTAATATCCCCCTCTCACGCATGGAGAAACTGAGGCACAGAAAGGTGAAGCAACTTGCTCTGTGTCCAGAAAATAGCAGAGCTGGGATGGGAACCCTGGCAGTCAGACCCCAGAGAGCATCCTCCCACCCACCCTGTTCCCCATCCGCCCCAGCCACCTCAGACTTTTCCATGTCTGTCTTCTCATTCGTGAGAAGCCTGCCAGTCATCCCGGTCTCACAGGGAGCAAATGAGATCATGTGTGAGAAAGCACTTGGTAAATTGCAACATGCTCTATAAATGTTAGTTGTTACTAGTAATTACTATAACTTGCAGGTCAGGAGTCAAGCCATCAGCCTGTGACTGAGGCTACCAGCTTGTCAGTCTCTCTCCAGCTATGACTCTGTGGCCTCTAGATGGGGAGGGAGTGTCATTAGCCCTGATTCTTGACATTCCAACATGGTGTGAACAAGGAATCAATTAGAGGAGACCCGGCAGGGTTGTAGCTGAGGTGTGGAGCCAGTTTTCAAAGGCACAGACTAGTTAATTTCAACATTCCCTCCTCCCACCACGGAGGTAAGCCCACCCACAGACACTGCTCTGTTGGGAGGTCCAAGCTCGACCAGTGCCAGGGAGAACTGGAGGGTTCGTTACCCTCTCCCTAAGCAGTTCCCAAGACATCCACGTACAAGGCATGCAGCTGGTGGACTGCACACAGATGCCGACCAAGGGAGTAAGTAGGCACTGAAATCCAACTCATGTTTTGTTCACAAGTTGTGAGTCCTGTTGTGGGCTGCACCTGCAGGAGGGAGCCGTGTCTTTCTCTTCATGCAAAGGTGCCATCTGAGTGCCTTTGGTGGGTCTACCCAACTGGTCTTCCCAGAGAGGCATCATTTTCAGTTCATATGAGGACCCCATGTGGTCTAGAGGGGACCCTGGTTGTGTACCCTAAAAAGACAGATGACAGATTCCTTTGCTGCCCAGGAGCTCAACCCCTATCTCCAGCTTTCAATTCTCCTCCTCCTCTGGGCCCATGGGTTCCCTCCCTGGCAGGCTCACCCCACGCATATTCTCTTATGACTCCCCATCTCCTGCCCTCCCCCATCTGATCCAAGACAAGGAGATCCAGGGCCAGCTCCCAAGATCAAGGTCATAACCCCATTTGCCTCACCTTTGTCCTCTGTTCCTGGGTTCCTTTTCTGGTAACCTCCTAGGACTCCTGCCTCCCTGCCTATACCTTCCAGTTACCCAGCCCCAAGACTGGAGAACTCTCCTAAATCTGAAGCACAGTTACAGATTCCTGACTGTGTATAACCTGTCTGACCAGACTTCCAAATGTGGCTCTGTTGATATTGCCTGCATCCGCCCACCTGTGAGGCTAACCCCTGCTTTGTCCCACATGATTCACAGTCTGCTTCCACCAGAGCTGGAGACTACTCAAGACAGTGACACCCAACCTCGCCTGCCTGGCTGAGCATGTGGGATCAGGTTGGGTCAGAGGGTCACTTCCCGTAGCACCCATCCCACCCCAATGGCGAAGTTGCGCTGCTTCAGACCTTCCCTCCTGGGCTGTCCTATGAGTAAATAAAGTGTCACGCTCAGACAAGTCCAGAGTGATGATCCAGTGGAGCAGTGGTTCTTTACCTGTGTCTGCCCAGTGCCCCGAGGAATCCACACATGGCATCAACACACAGGAGGTGCTCAGTAAATAGTTACTGAACCTTTTTGGCTGCCAATACTGTAGCCATTCTTACCTGGAAGATGTTTCAGAATTTCTGCAGGTGGGTGTGGTGGTGGTTGGAGGGAATGTAAAAATTCTCCCCTACTCCTACTGAGAATCACAAATGCCCCCCCCCATACCCTCTTAAAGCCATGTCCTCTTGGAGTCACTGCACTGCAGTTTCTTTGTTGACTTTAGCTCAGATGTGACAAGCTCTACATATGAGAAGGGGTAGCTTCCTCTGTTTCCAACTTTCTGCTTTCTGTACCATCTCCAGTAGTATATGTTTTTATTCCTATTAGCTTGGCTCCCTGCCTTCGCTCATCAGATGGTTATGGGGGACTGAGGTGTTTGTACCCCAAACTTGTCACAAGCTTGGGCTGGCTCTTAAGCCCCCAACATTCAGCGGAACTGGATTGGAGACCCAACAATCCTCATCTTCCTCCCCTCAGACCCAAGCTGGCCGAGGAACCCAAGGGCAGTGGTCTTCAGAAGGGTGCCCCATTCCACCCTGCCAGAGACTTGGGGAAACCCCCCTGAGATGTGATGACCCCAGTTTCCAACTCAGGAGGGCCCAGTGCCAGTCACTGGAACAGAAAGTCAAGCTTGGGGATGTCAGGGGTGTTGGCTCTAACACCTCCTAGGCCTTCCCCTTACCCACAGGGGCAGACAGAAACAAGACCCATTGTCCCTGTTAATGCTCTGGTCTGGGAAGTGACAGGGCACATAAGAGGTCCAACCCATATGAGAAGCCAGAAATCCTGTTGCCCAGTGTCCCCCCTCTCCAAGGCTTTAGAGGGGTCACTCTGGGTCTTCTCTCGCAGCTGGGCTTTCTCTGGTGTCCTCAGTGGTTCAGGGTTGTGCAAGTCTCCCCGCTCCCGCCCATACCCATGTCCTGCTCAGCCTGGCAGGGCCCTGACTCATGGCCACGTGATTGGGCAACCAGTTTTTGGAGACTGACCTTGGCAAGAAGAGGGGTGAGCATGCCTCAGGGCTGACTGGGAATAGCATCCACAGGTGCTCACCCAGGTGGGTGTTTGCATGAAATAAGAGACTATAGATTATGCTGTCTTTTTCCTCTTACTCCCCTGATCCACCCCCTCCCCCACCCTCTGGAACCCAGGGCCCACATGCTGCCGCCCCTTTCTCCCCAGTGGTCAGATCTTCTATCCAGGGAAGTTCTTGGTACTGAAGACGGTATATCCGATTCTCCTCTCCTCCGCTCCCTCACTAGACCCCCACCCTTCTGTGAACCTCCTTACTCTGAGCATCTCACCTCTTCCTGAGCCCCTCCTTTCCATGCCCTTACCCTTCCATGTGTCCCTTGCACACCCACGCGTGCGCACACACATACATACACACACACGCGCGCGCATGTGTGGACATCTTTTTTGGTGTCCTGATTTATTTCCTCTCAGGTAGCTGCTGGGTTGGAAAGACATTGATAAAGTAGGTCACTCTACCTAAGGAAGAAAATCGCTGTTGTATACCGTTATCATTCCCAGCAGCATCTGCATCCCCTAACTGTAAAAATCGAAAAAGCTCTACACTGGTAGGATCTCCTTCATTAGCAATAGGTCAATGGGGGGAAAAGTTCGCAGTTAGAGGAGTCTTCCTATTCACTATCAAATCATGCTTTGCAGCAAGGGAATTACCCAAATTGCCTAAGAGTGGTCTTTTGTTCCCTTCACTTGGTCCCATCTCTCCAGGCTTCTAAAACCCTCAGCAGAGCAATGTGCGTGTTCAAACAGGGTCCTATTGCAATTTTGGCTAATGTGTGTTTGAGGTCTGGTAAAATTTTCAGTATATTCCCCCGTTTGTTGAAATTGGTGTATCTCCAACTCTACCTTTTCAGTCAGATGCTCTCAATCTGACTGTTTAACAGATTGTGGGTGAGAAAGAAAAAAGAAGGGAAGGGCTTCCCTAGTGGTGCAGTGGTTAAGCATTCTGCCTGCCAATGCAAGGGACATGGGTTCGAGCCCTGGCCTGGGAAGATCCCACATGCCACGGAGGAACTAAACCCGTGTGCCACAACTACTGAGCCTGAGCTCTAGAACCTGCAAGCCACAACTACTGAGCCCACGTGCCCCAAATACTGAAGCCTGCGTGCCTAGAGCCCGTGCTCCGCAACAAGAGAAGCCACGACAACAGAAGCCTGCGCACCGCAACGAAGAGTAGCCCCAGCTCACCGCAGCTAGATAAAGCCTGCGCACAGCAACAAAGACCCAACACAGCCAAAAATAAATAAATTAATTAATTTAAAAAAAAAATAAAGAAGGGAAAAACAACACTTTTCTGTAAGCTTAATAATGTTTTAACATGAAGTTGACTAAGAAAGGGCTATAAAACACCTTAAATGAATGTATACATAAATGTCCCAGAGAATCTGGCAAATTCTTATAAATGAATTAGATTATTACTCTGTCATGAACTGTAAATGTAATACAGCTACAGACAGAAAAACTGGGAATGTTGCTCTGGAATGTTTGATATACACAAATGATCTGAACACATGTACCTAACCGTGTTATGATAGAAACAGTAAAGGATTGCTAATATGTAATTTTTACTACTGTTCTGCTTCTGTTTTACTTGGGAAAAAATTGAGATTTTGCCAAAGGATGACTTATACTGCAAGATTCCTGAATGGGATGTGAACGAGGAACTACAGCTGGGATGCCTGAAGGTGGTGGGAGGCCCAGCACCTGGATGCAACAGTGCCTGTTCATCCCACCCAGGAGTTCAGCTCAGCCTGTGCAGCAGCCTGTCAGTTTGGATATTTGTCGACATTTGTGATTTGATGATTAGAAAAGTCAGAGACTATCATGAAAGACACATAGGAGCCTGGACACTACCCAGGCTGTTGGGCCGGCAGTTGCCCAATTGCAGGGCCCAGTATACTTTCTGGGTCATTTTTGATGTTTGGGGTGGGATGTTAGAGACAGTCGGTATATGGATAAGAGTGCAGATTCTGGAGCTTTGCTCGGAATAAGATTTTAGGTCTACTACTTGCTAGCTGTGTGAACTTGGGCAAGTTACTTAAGCATTCCAATCTGGATTTCCTTACCCATGCAGTGGGATAATAATGTTGCTATGAGGATTAAAGGAATTAATATCACTTAGAAGAGTGCCCAGCACATAGTAGCCACTTAACAAACATTAGTTTTTTATTACTTTTACTATTTAGAGAAAGGTCTCAGAAATTGCATTGGACTGCTAGTAAAAGACTGTAAGTAACTGTGATATGATAATATGAGCTTTATTGTTATTATTATTATTTGGCGAAAGAAGTCTGGAGTTATGAAGTCCAAAATTAGTATGAAGAACCCATACCAGTCACTCCATCCATCTGCTCTACCATCCATAGTGCATGGCTTCCATCTCTAGGTTATTCATGGTCAAATGGAGCTGCTGAAGATCCAGCTATCACATAAGTGTTCCAGGTAGGAAGCAGGAGGAAGTGTGGAAGAACAAAAAGAGAGGAGTAATCTCCAGTTGCCTCTCCCCCTTTAGGCAGTTTTTTTCCTGTGAACTGCCCCCACAACAGCTTCTACTCCCATTTCCTTAGGTAAAATAATGTGGTCATAAGGTTTTTAAAAAATATTTATTTATTTTCTTTATTTTCTTTTTTTTTTTTTTTTTTGGCTGCATTGCATCTTCATTGCAGGGCACGGGCTTCTCTCTAGTTGTGACGTGTGGGCTCCAAGGCATGTGAGCTCTGTAGTTGTGGCAGGTGGGCTCCAGAGCGCATGGGCTCTGTAGTTTGCGGGCACATGGGCTCTCTCATTGAGGCGCACGAGCTCAGTAGTTGTGGCGCACAGGCTTAGTTGCCCCATGGCATGTGGGATCTTAGTTCTGTGACCAGGGATCAAACCCACGTCCCCTGCATTGGAAGGTGGATTCTTTACCACCAGGACCACCAGGGAAGTCCCGTCATATGGTTTTAAAGGGGCTCAAAAATGTAGTCACTCTAAATAAAAGTAGGGTTGTGTTACTCAGCAAGAAGAGGAGAGTAGTACTGGTTGGGTAGACAAGCAGTAATTGTTGCTTAGTTATATCCAACACAAGAAGGTTGTACTTTTAGATGGTCTTGATTGGTTATTTTTATATGTTGAGAATTTGGAAAATGCTAAGTGAGGTGAAAACTGTCTATAGATACATGAAGGCCACTGATGAATGTGTAATCAGGTGCAGAAATTAATATGGCTTTTTAATACTTTTATGAATTCTTTTGACAACTGATCTGATCTGTTTGGTAAGCATTAAAAACAATCGCTGAGGGGAATTTTGGATTAACAGCCCTAGTACAGCATCTCTCACCTTTTCAATAAAGTATCTATGAAGCCATGGCAGGGAGTAATATTGGAGAAAGCTTATACCCACCCCAGAAATGAAATCTAATGGGTTGAGCAGAAACCCAAAATTTCAAAGGAATCTTTAACATAGACAAATGAAGGTTAAGACAGACCTTCATGTCATTTGGATCATGAAACAGAGCATACCTGAAGAACATAAAACTCTTCAGACCTCCCCACTCTTTACTTCTTGACTCAGAGACCCAGCTGACTCTCCACTGTGGGGTCCTGTGAGGTAATAAAGGTTGATTCTCATCCTCTCTCCTTGTTAACTTTCTGCATATATTTAAAGACAGCAATTCCCCAGAAGTTAACTAGGCAGCAAGTAGTGGGATGGTGTGTGTGTGTGTGTGGACACACTGGGGTGGAGGGCTGGCTGCAGTGCCTACATTCTGGGGGGATATAATCCCTACAAGTAAAGAGCTATTAGAATTGGCATTGAGAGAAAGAGCTCTGTTGGAACCAATCAGAACTGTAGCTTTTCAAGACTCACAGTGGTTAGAGTATCATGTGTAGGGGTTAAATGAATGAGCATCCACTGGAAATCAGAACTGGGCTGGATGTTAATACTCCAACCTGTCCCTCAGCCACGGAACTGAGAATGGAGTTCGACCTTCACACAAATAGAAATGCAACCAGGGGAAATCATTATCTGTTGTTAAATATCAAGTTTAAATAGCATTTCCCTTTAAAAAATGATTTAAATATGACTGAGAGACAGGATAGCATCAATACTTTGGAGCCAGATGGTCTGTGTTCAAATCCTGACTCCATCATTTCTAGTTCTGTGACCTTGGGCAAGTTACCTAACCTTGATGTCTCAGCATTCACATCTATAAAATGAGGTTAATAATGCTTCTTCATTGTTGTTGTGAGGATTGCATGAGTCAATATATGAGAAATGTTTAGGATAGTACATAGTAAGCACTCAATAAATGTGACATATATTATAATGATGAAGATTATGATTAAAGAGAAAAATAATTTAATATAGAACCTGTAAGTAAATTACAGAAACAAGGGAAAGGAAATAGCTGGCTGGAGAGTCAGAGGTCAAATACATCTTCAGAAATAATGTACTGCAGGCTTCAAAAGAAAATTTCAGGAAGATCTTTTGTATGCTCAGTAGAGTAAAAGAAGATGTGGTCTTTATAAAACAGGACAGAAACATGCAAAGATAGAGACAACAAAATATAAAAATGTATGTTGAGCCGATAAAGAACAGAACTGATAACACAGAAGATGAAAGCAGGAATCTGTGGAGAACAAGCATGAGAAATTCTTCCAGAATGCAGAGGAAAAGAGAAAAAAAATCATGTGGGAGAATATGATGGGTATAGAGAACAAAAAATTGAGACATGACATAAAAAATTGACTCTGAAGAAGAGAACAGAACAAATGGACAGAATACGTCACTATGAAATAAAAGAATATCTTCTGACTGCCAGAGCTTTCTATGTTGATTAAAATGATGTGCTCCTTCCATACCAAATCAATGAAAAGAGACTCACATTTAGGCACACACAGGCAAAATATGTAAAGCGTCCAGACCAAGGAGGCATGCTTAAAAATTAGATTGGCTATACACATCACCTCAGTAGTACTAAACACCAAGAAAGACAAAAGCATGACAGTTTGCCAATGATGTCATTTTCTATCTGGAAAATGTTAACAGAAGCCACAGAAAAAATTTTCCAGAAATAATAACCAAGTTCAGCACCATGATCAGTTTTTAAGCTACTATGCAAAAGTAACAATTTTAAAATTTTCCAACAATAAGCAGTTTTCTGGAGTGCTTGCCTGTCATGGAGGGGGTGGCTAGGAGGCTGAGTGACATCTTTCACAGTCTTGTGGGGCTACAGCACAAGGCCTGAAGTCCAGGACCCACCAAAAGGGAAGCCTGATGAACTCTCCTCCCTGAGACCTCAAAGGGGTGTCTGCACCTATGAGTAAGATTGAACTAGGCATAAATAGGCCTTCAGCAGGATTGCAACTCAGTTTTAAGTATTCAGTCTCTGAAATTGGGTTAAGGTGATCCCAGGTTGCTAGTGCTTCTAGGCACATGGCAAAAGTAACATAAACTCAATCTAGGAAAAGATATAAAGGTTCAGTTCACTAGGGAGATGTGACAATGTTAAATATGTATGCACCTAATAATATTTTAAAATATTTTGAGCTGAATAATAATAAAAATACTATATGAACATCCAATGTTGTGCAACGCAGATAAAGCTGTGCCTAGAGGAAAATTTATATATAAATATATTAAAATACTAGATAATATGTATAATATAAATACAGATATTTATAATATAACATTATATTTATGTAAATTTATATTTTAATGTAAATAAATACAATAAACATATACATAATTAATATAAAATTGATTAATTTAACATATAAACTTACATATATGTATATGTAAACAAGAATAATATGGGAGAAACTACTCTAGCTAGCAGTATCAAGATTTATTAAAAACTATACTAATTAAGACTTTGTGGTATTGACTCAAGGATGAACAAATGTATCAATGGATTAGATATATGGACCCTTGATTATGTCAAAGGTGGCACTGTAGAGCAGTAGGAAAAGGAAAGTTTTTTCAGTGAATGTTCTGGGATATTGGAATACCCATTAGGAAAAAGGTGAAAATTAATTTCTGCCTCACATACACAAAAAGATTCATATATACGAATACATTAAAATAAAAAACGTCTGTTCATCAAAAATGACATTAAGAAAGTAAAAAAGAAATCCATAGAAGGAGAATATGCAATACATATGACTGAAAAAGGGCTTATATCGCTTTGTATATATATAGGATATGTAACAATACATATAAAGATCCTGGGTTCATAGGATCATAGGGTAGGTATATCTTCAACTTTGGTAAATAATGACAACAGTTTTCCAAAATAAGTACTCAATTATACACTAAAGTGCAGTAGCTGGAGAAAAAGTTACTAGGAACAGGGCTACATTGCAAACCAAGCTTAGTTAGAAATCCTGAGATTAGAGGAAAGCAACTAGAGAAGAGCTGGAAAACAATGAAGAGGAGATGACAGTGGCAGAGCATGAGATAGGAATGAGGAAATTTAATACAGTGAAGTGGAAATAAAGGTTAAAAAGAAGTAAAGAGAAAATAGTAGATGTAGAAAACAGTCAAAGGAGATCCAACATAGGCATAATTGGTTTCCCTGAAAAAGAAAATCAAAACAAGGTAAAGAAAAAATATTTAAAATATAATAGAAGAAAAACAGGTGGTTTCTTTTTTTTTTTAAAATCAGTGTTACAGAATGAACTTTAATCAGATGGGATTTAAAAAAAATATTTACTTATTTATTTGGCTGCACCAGGTCTTAGTTGCAGCACTTGGGATCTTTGTTGCCGCATGCCGGATCTTTGTTGCAGCATGCTAATCTTTAGTTGTGGTATGTGGGATCTTTTAGCTGCAGCATGTGGGCTCTTAGTTGCGGTATGTGGAATCTAGTTCCCTGACCAGGGATGGAACCCGAGCCTCCTGCATTGGGAGTGCAGAGTCTTACCCACTGGACCACCAGGGAAGTCCCTATTTTCTTTTTTTAAATTGAAGTATAGTTGATGTACAATAGTATACAAGTTTCAGGTGTAAAATATGGTGATTCACAATTTTTAAAGATTATACTCCATTTATAGTTATTTTAAATATTGGCTATATTCTCTGTGCTGTACAATACATCCTTGTAGCTTATTTTATACATAATAGTTTGTACCTCTTATATTACCCCTCCCCCTTCTCTCTCCCCACTGGTAACCACTAGTTTGCTCTCTATGTCAAACAGGTGGTTTCTGATACAGTTAAATATACACTTACCATATGACACAGCAATTCCATCCACTCCTAGGTATTTACCAGAATAAATGAAAACATATGCCCACATAAAGACTTATATATGAATGCTCATAACAGATATAGGAATTTGACAAAATAATTCCATATTTCATTCAAAAGAATAGATTTAAAGATAATATGATTTTCAAAGTGATAATGAAAGAACTTTCACTATTAGCATTTTAAACTTACTTTAAAACTACAGTTTTTTTTAAAAAAAGTATGATACTGTTGTAGAAATAGTCCAGCAGATTAGTAGAACAAAGACAGCCTATAATGTATGTGTATGTGTTTTGTTAAATTGAAGTATAGTTGACTTGCAATATTAGTTTTGGGTGTGCAACATAGTAATTTGATATTCTCATAGATTATACTCCATTTAAAGTTATTTTAAAATATTGCTTATATTCCCTGTGTTGTACAGTGCACCCTTGTAACTTATCTATATTATACCTAGTAGTTTGTACCTCTTAATCCTCCTCCATTTTGCTCCTCCCCCATCCTCTCCCCACTGGTAACCACTAGTTTGTTCTCTGTACCCCTGAGTCTGTTTCTGTTTTGTTATATTCATTCTTTGCTTTATTTTTCAGATTGCAAAAATAAATGAATACATATAGTATTTGTCTTTCTCTGTCTTACTTCAGTAAGCATAATAACTTCCAAGTCCATCCATGTTGTACAAATGAAAAAATTCCATTCTTTTTTATGGCTGAGTAATATTCCATTGTATATATCTACCACATCTTCTTTATTCATTCATCTGTTGATGGACACTGAGGTTGCTTCCATATCTTGGCTATTGTAAATAATGTTACTATGAACATTGGGGTGCATATGTCTTTTTGAATTAGTGTTTTTGTTGTCTTTGGATATATACCCAGGAATAGAATTGCTGGTTAATATGGTAGTTCTGTTTTTAGTTTATTGGGGACCCTCCATACTGTTTCCATAGTGGCTGTACCAATTTGCATTTCCAACAATTGTGTACCTAAATTTTCCTCTTCTCCATATCCTCACCAACACTTATTTGTTGTCTTTTTTTTTTAATTTTATTTTTTGGCCATGCCATGCAGCATGTGGGATCTTAGTTCCCTGACCAAGGATTGAACCCGCACTCCCTGCATTGGAAGCACAGAGTCTTAACCACTGGACTGCCAGGGAAATCCTATTTGTTGTCTTTTTGATGATAGCCATCTGACAGGAGTGAGGTGATATCTCATTGTGGTTTTGATTTGCCTTTCTCTGATGATTAATGATGTTGAGCATCTTTTCATGTGTCTGGTGATCATCTGTATGTCTTCTTGGGAAAAGTGTCTTCAGGTCTTCTGCCTGTTTTTTAATAGGGTTGTTTTTTTTTTGATATTGAGCTACATGAGTTTTTCATATATTTTGGATATTACCCTTATCAGACATATCATTTGCAAATATCTTCTCCCATTCAGTAGGTTGTCTTTTCATTTTGTAGAGGGGTGGGATAGGGAGGGTGGGAGGGAAGGAGATGCAAGAGGGAAGAGATATGGGAACATATGTATATGTATAACTGATTCACTTTGTTAAAAAGCAGAAACTAACACACCCTTGTAAAGCAATTATACTCCAATAAAGATGTTAAAAAAAAAAAGGTAGGATTACTTGAGGGAAAGGATCAAGAAATTGATCCTCTTGAAGAAACATGACAGGGGGAAACCAATCCTTGGTGACAGCGTACTAGACAGCTGAATTGACTTTAAGAACACACAAGTGGAGGGCTCTGGGCAAGATGGCGGAAGAGTAAGACACGGAGATCACCTTCCTTCCCACAGATACATTAGAAATACATCTACACGTGGAACTGCTCCTACAGAACACCCACTGAACGCTGGCAGAAGACGTCAGACCTCCCAAAAGGCAAGAAACTCCCCCCGTACCTGGGTAGGGCAAAAGAAAAAAGAAATAACAGAGACAAAAGAATAGGGATGGGACCTGCACCAGTGGGAGGGAGCTGTGAAGGAGGAAAAGTTTCCAAACACTAGGAAGCCCCTTTGCGGGCGGAGACTGCGGGTGGCAGAGGGGGGAAGCTTCGGAGCCATGGAGGAGAGCACAGACACAGGGGTGCAGAGGGCAAAACGGAGAGATTCCCGCACACAGGCTCGGCGCCGAGCAGCACTCACCAGCCCAAGAGGCTTGTCTGCTCACCTGCTGGGGCAGACGGGAGCTGGGAACTGAGGCTCGGGCTTCGGTCAGATCGCAGGGAGAGGACTGGGGTTGGCTGCGTGAACACAGCCTGAAGGGGTTAGCGCACCACAGCTAGCCGGGAGGGAGTCCGGGAAAAAGTCTGCAGCTGCCAAAGAGGCAAGAGACTTTTTTTACCTCTTTGTTTCGCGGTGCGCAAGGGGAGGGGATTCAGAGCGCTGCCTAAACGAGCTCCAGAGACAGGCGCGAGCCGCGGCTATCAGCGCGGACCCCAGAGACGGGCATGAGACGCTAAGGCTGCTGCTGCTGCCACCAAGAAGCCTGTGTGTGAGCACAGGTCACTATCCACACCGCCCCTCCTGGGAGCCTGTGCAGCCTGCCACTGCCAGGGTCCCGTGATCCAGGGACAACTTCCCTAGGAGAACGCACGGTGCTCCTCAGGCTGCTACAATGTCACGCAGGCCTCTGTCGCCGCAGGCTCGCCCCGCATCCATACCCCTCCCACCCCCCCGCCTGAGTGAGCCAGAGCCCCCGAATCAGCTGCTCCTTTAACCCCGTCCAGTCTGAGCGAATAACACACGCCCTCAGGCGACCTACATACAGAGGTGGGTCCAAATCCAAAGCTGAACCCCGGGAGCTGTATGAACAAAGAAGAGAAAGGGAAATTTCTCCCAGCAGCCTCAGAAGCAGCGGATTAGAGCTCCACAAACAACTTGATGTACCTGCATCTGTTGAATAACTGAATAGACAATGAATCATCCCAAATTCAGGAGGTGGACTTTGGGAACAGGATATATTAATTTTTCCCCTTTTCCTTTTTTTGTGAGTGTATATGTGTATGCTTCTGGGTGAGATTTTGTCTGTATAGCTTTGCTTTCACTATTTGTCCTAGGGTTCAGTCCGTCCGTTTTTTTTTTTTTCTAACTTAAAAACTTTTTTCTTAATAATTTTTTCCTTATTTTTTATTAAAAAAATTTTTTTCTTAATAATTTTTTTCTTATTTTTTATTTTAACAAATTAAAAAAATTTTTTTCTTAATAAATTTTTTTCTTAATAATATTTTTCTTATTTTTTATTATAAAAAATTAAAAAATTTATTTTAAAAAATTAAAATATTTTTCTTCTTAATAAATTTTTCTTAATAATATTTTTTCTTATTTTTTATTATAATAGCTTTATTTTATTTTATTTTATATTAACCTCTTTCTTTCTTTCTTTCTTTCTATTTTTTCTCCCTTTTATTCTGAGCCATGTGGATGAAAGGCTCTTGGTGCTCCACCCAGGCATCGGGGCTGTGCCTCTGAGGTGGGAGAGCCAACTTCAGGACACTGGTCCACAAGAGACCTCCCAGCTCCACGTAATACCAAATGATGAAAACCTCCCAGATATCTCCATCTCAACACCAAGACCCAGCTTCACTGAACGACCAGCAAGCTACAGTGCTGGACACCCTATGCCAATCAACTAGCAAGGCAGGAACACAGCCCCATCCATTAGCAGAGAGGCTGCCTAAAATCATAATAAGGCCACAGACACCCCAAAACACACCACCAGATGTGGACCTGCCCAGCAGAAAGACAAGATCCAGCCTCATCCACCAGAACACAGGCACTAGTCCCCTCCACCAGGAAGCCTACACAACCCACTGAACCAACCTTAGCCACAGGGGACAAACAACAAAAACAACAGGAACTACGAACCTGCAGCCTGCAAAACGGAGACCCCAAACACAGTAAGATAAGCAAAATCAGAAGACAGAAAAACACACAGCAGATTAAGGAGCAAGATCAAAATACACCAGACCTAACAAATGAAGAGGAAATAGGCAGTCTACCTGAAAAAGAATTCAGAATAATGATAGTAAAGATGATCCAAAATCTTGGAAATAGAATAGACAAAATGCAAGAAACATTGAACAAGAACCTAGAAGAACTAAAGAGGAACCAATCAACGATGAAAAACACAATAAATGAAATTAAAAATACTCTAGAAGGGATCAATAGCAGAATAACTGAGGCAGAAGAACAGGTAAGTGACCTGGAAGATAAAATAGTGGAGATAACGACTGCAGAGCAGAATAAAGAAAAAAGAATGAAAAGAACTGAGGACAGTCTCAGAGACCTCTGGGACAATATTAAACGCACCAACATTCGACTTATAGGGGTCCCAGAAGAAGAAGAGAAAAAGAAAGGGACTGAGAAAATATTTGAAGAGATTCTAGTTGAAAACTTCCCTAATATGGGAAAGGAAATATTCAATCAAGTTCAGGAAGCGCAGAGAGTCCCATACAGGATAAATCCAAGGAGAAACACGCCAAGACACATATTAATCAAAGTACCAAAAATTAAATATAAAGAAAAAATATTAAAAGCAGCAAGGGAAAAACAACAAATAACACACAAGGGAATCCCCATAAGGTTAACAGCTGATCTTTCAGCAGAAACTCTGCAAGCCAGAAGGGAGTGGCAGGATATACTTAAAGTGATGAAGGAGAAAAACCTACAACCAAGATTACTCTACCCAGCAAGGATCTCATTCAGATATGATGGAGAAATTAAAACCTTTACAGACAAGCAAAAGCTGAGAGAGTTCAGCACCACCAAACCAGCTTTACAACAAATGCTAAAGGAACTTCTCTAGGCAAGAAACACAAGACAAGGAAAACACCTACAATAACAAACACAAAACATTTAAGAAAATGGGAATAGGAACATACATATCGATAATTACCTTAAAAGTAAATGGATTAAATGTTCCCACCAAAAGACACAGACTGGCTGAATGGACACAAAAACAGGACCCATATATATGCTGTCTACAAGAGACCCACTTCAGACCTAGGGACACATACAGACTGAAAGTGAGGGGATGGAAAAAGATATTCCATGCAAATGGAAATCAAAAGAAACCTGGAGTAGCAATTCTCATATCAGACAAAATAGACTTTAAAATAAAGACTATTACAAGAGACAAAGAAGGACACTATATAATGATCAAGGGATCGATCCAAGAAGAAGGTGTAACAATTGTAAATATTTATGCACCCAATATAGGAGCACCTCAATACATAAGGAAAATACTAACAGCCATAAAAGGGGAAATCGACAGTAACACAATCATAGTAGGGGCCTTTAACACCCCACTTTCACCAATGGACAGATCATCCAAAATGAAAATAAATAAGGAAACACAAGCTTTAAATGATACATTAAACAAGATGGACTTAATTGATATTTATAGGACATTCCACCCAAAAACAACAGAATACATATTTTTCTCAAGTGCTCATGGAACATTCTCCAGGATAGATCATATCTTGGGTCACAAATGAAGCCTTGGTAAATTTAAGAAAATTGAAGCCATATCAAGTATCTTTTCCGACCACAATGCTATGAGACTAGATTTCAATTACAGGAAAAGATCTGTAAAAATTACAAACACATGGAGGCTACGCAATACACTACTTAATAATGAAGTGATCACTGAAGAGATCAAAGGGGAAATCAAAAAATACCTAGAAACAAATGACAATGGAGACACGATGGCCCAAAACCTATGGGATGCAGGAAAAGCAGTTCTAAGAGGGAAGTTTATAGCAATACAAGCCTACATCAAGAAACAGGAAACATCTCGAATAAACAACCTAACTTTGCACCTAAAGCAATTAGAGAAAGAAGAATAAAAAACCCCCAAAGCTAGCAGAAGGAAAGAAATCATAAAGATCAGATCAGAAATAAATGAAAAAGAAATGAAGGAAACAATAGCAAAGATCAATAAAACTAAAAGCTGGTTCTTTGAGAAGATAAACAAAATTGATAAACCTATTAGCCAGACTCATCAAGAGATAAAGGGAGAAGACTCAAATCAATAAAATTAGAAATGAAAAAGGAGAAGTAACCACTGACACTGCAGAAATACAAACGATCATGAGAGATTACTACAAGCAACTGTATGCCAATAAAATGGACAACCTGAAAGAAATGGAAAAATTCTTAGAAATGCACAACCTGCCTGAGACTGAACCAGGAAGAAATAGAAAATATGAACAGACCAATCACAAGCACTGAAATTGAAACTGTGATTTAAAATCTTCCAACAAACAAAAGCCCAGGACCAGATGGCTTCACTGGCGAATTCTATCAAACATTTAGAGAAGAGCTAACACCTATCCTTCTCAAACTCTTCCAAAATATTGCAGAGGGAGGAACACTCCCCAACTCATTCTACGAGGCCACCATCACCCTGATACCAAAACCAGACAAAGATGTCACAAAGAAAGAAAACTACAGGCCAATATCACTGATGAACATAGATGCAAAAATCCTCAACAAAATACTAGCAAACAGAATCCAACAGCACATTAAAAGGATCATACACCATGATCAAGTGGGGTTTATTCCAGGAATGCAAGGATTCTTCAATATACGCAAATCAATCAACGTGAAACATCATATTAACAAATTGAAGGAGAAAAACCATATGATCATCTCAATAGATGCACAGAAAGCTTTTGACAAAATTCAACACCCATTTATGATAAAAGCCCTGCAGAAAGTAGGCATAGAGGGAACTTTCCTCAACATAATAAAGACCATATATGACTAACACACAGCCAACATCATCCTCAATGGTGAAAAACTGAAACCATTTTCACTAAGATCAGGAACAAGACAAGGTTGCCCACTCTCACCACTATTATTCAATATAGTTTTGGAAGTGTTAGCCACAGCAATCAGAGAAGAAAAAGAAATAAAAGGAATCCAAATCGGAAAAGAGGAAGTAAAGCTGTCACTGTTTGCAGATGACATGATACTATAAATAGAGAATCCTAAAGATGCTACCAGAAAACTACTAGAGCTAATCAATGAATTTGGTAAGGTAGCAGGATACAAAATTAATGCACAGAAATCTCTTGCATTCCTCTCCACTAATGATGAAACATCTGAAAGTGAAATTAAGAAAACACTCCCATTTACCATTGCAACAAAAAGAATAAAATACCTAGGAATAAACCTACCGAAGGAGACAAAAGACCTGTATGCAGAAAATTATGACACTGATGAAGGAAATTAAAGATGATACAAACAGATGGAGAGATATACCATGTTCTTGGATTGGAAGAATCAACATTGTGAAAATGACTCTACTACCCAAAGCAATGTACAGATTCAATGCAATCCCTATCAAACTACCACTGGCATTTTTCACAGAACTAGAACAAAAAATTTCACAATTTGTATGAAAACACAAAAGACCCTGACTAGCCAAAGCAATCTTGAGAACGAAAAACGGAGCTGGAGGAATCAGGCTCCCAGACTTCAGACTATACTACAAAGCTACACTAATCAAGACAGTATGGTACTGGCACAAAAACAGGAACATAGATCAATGGAACAGGATAGAAAGCCCAGAGGTAAACCCACGCACATATGGTCACCTTATCTTTAATAAAGGAGGCAAGCATATACAGTGGAGAAAAGACAGCCTCTTCAATAAGTGGTGCTGGGAAAACTGGACAGGTACATGTAACAGTATGAAATTAGAACACTCCCTAACACCATATAGAAAAATAAACTCAAAATGGATTAAAGACCTAAATGTAAGGCCAGACACTATCAAACTCTTAAAGGAAAACATAGGCAGAGCACTCTATGACATAAATCACAGCAAGATCCTTTTTGACCCACCTCCTAGAGAAATGGAAATAAAAACAAAAATTAACAAATGGGACCTAATGAAACTTAAAAGCTTTTGCACAGCAAAGGAAACCATAAACAAGACCAAAAGATAACCCTCAGAATGGGAGAAAATATTTGCAAATGAAGCAACTTACAAAGGATTAATCTCCAAGATTTACAAGCAGCTCATGCAGCTCAATAATAAAAAAACAAACAACCCAATCCAAAAATGGGCAGAAGACCTAAATAGATATTTCTCCAAAGAAGATATACAGATTGCCAACAGACACATGAAAGAATGCTCAACATCATTAATCATTAGAGAAATACAAATCAAAACTACAATGAGATATCATCTCACACCGGTCAGAATGGCCATCATCAAAAAATCTAGAAACAATAAATGCTGGAGAGGTGTGGAGAAAAGGGAACACTCTTGCACTGTTTGTGGGAATGTGAATTGATACAGCCACTCTGGAGAACAGTATGGAGGTTCCTTAAAAAACTAAAAATAGGGCTTCCCTGGTGGCGCAGTGGTTGAGAATCTGCCTGCCAATGCAGGGGACACGGGTTCGAGCCCTGGTCTGGGAAGATCCCACATGCCGCGGAGCAACTGGGCCCGTGAGCCACAGCTACTGAGCCTGCGCGTCTGGAGCCTGTGCTCCGCAACAAGAGAGGCCGCGATAGTGAGAGGCCCGCGCACCGTGATGAAGAGTGGCCCCCACTTGCCACAACTGGAGAAAGCCCTCGCACAGAAATGAAGACCCAACACAGCTAAAATAAATAGATAAATAAATTTATTAAAAAAAAAAAAAAAAACTAAAAATAGAGCTACCATACAACCCAGCAATCCCACTACTGGGCATATACCCTGAGTAAACCATAATTCAAAAAGAGTCATGTACCACAATGTTTATTGCAGCTCTATTTACAATAGCCAGGACATGGAAGCAACCTAAGTGTCCATCATCGGATAAATGGATAAAGAAGATGTGGCACATATATACAATGGAATATTACTCAGCCATAAAAAGAAATGAAATGGAGGTATTTATAATGAGATGGATGGAGTTAGAGTCTGTCATACAGAGTGAAGTAAGTCAGAAAGAGAAAAACAAATACAGTATGCTAACACATATATATGGAATCTAAGGGAAAAAAAAAAGGCCATGAAGAACCTAGTGGCAAGACGGGAATAAAGACACAGACCTACTAAAGAATGGACTTGAGGATATGGGGAGGGGGAGGGGTGAGATGTGACAGGATTAGAGAGTGTCATGGACATATATACACTACCAAATGTAAAATAGATAGCTAGTGGAAAGCAGCCGCATAGCACAGGGAGATCAGCACAGTGCTTTGTGACCGCCTGGGGGGGGGTGGGATGGGGAGGGTGGGAGGGAGGGAGATGCGGGAGGGAGGAGATATGGGAACGTGTGTATATCTGTAGCTGATTCACTTTGTTATAAAGCAGAAACTAACACACCATTGTGAAGCAATTATACTTCAATAAAGATGTTTAAAAAAAAAAAAACAACTAAGAAGAGAACTACCATACGACCCAGCAATCCCACTACTGGGCATATACCCTGAGAAAACCATAGTTCAAAAAGAGTCATGTACCAAAATGTTCATTGCAGCTCTATTTACAATAGCCAGGACATGGAAGCAACCTAAATGTCCATCACTGGATGAATGGATAAAGAAGATGTGGCACATATATACAATGGAATATTACTCAGCCATAAAAAGAAATGAAATGGAGGTATTTGTAATGAGGTGGATGGAGTTAGAGTTTGTTATACAGAGTGAAGTAAGTCAGAAAGAGAAAAACAAATACAGTATGCTAACACATATATACGGAATCTAAGGGGAAAAAAAAAAAAGGCCATGAAGAACCTAGTGGCAAGACGGGAATAAAGACACAGACCTACTAGAGAATGGACTTGAGGATATGGGGAGGGGGAGGGGTGAGATGTGACAGGGTAAGAGAGTGTCATGGATATATATACACTACCAAATGTAAAATAGATAGCTAGTGGGAAGCAGCCACATAGCACAGGGAGATCAGCTCGGTGCTTTGTGACCACCTAGAGGGGTGGGATGGGGAGGGTGGGAGGGAGGGAGATGCAAGAGGGAAGAGATATGGGAACATATTGTATGTGTATAGCTGATTCACTTTGTTATAAAGCAGAAGATAACACACCATTGTAAGGCAATTATACTTCAATAAAGATGTTAAAAAAAAAAAAAAAAAAGAGTCATGTACCAAAATGTTCATTGCAGCTCTATTTACAATAGCCAGGACATGGAAGCAACCTATGTGTCCATCATTGGATGAATGGATAAAGAAGATGTGGCACATATATACAATGGAATATTACTGAGCGGTAAAAAGAAACGAAATTGAGGTATTTGTAGTGAGGTCGATGGAGTTAGAGTCTGTCATACAGAGTGAAGTAAGCCAGAAAGAGAAAAACGAATACAGTATGCTAACACATATATATGGAATCTAAGGGAAAAAAAAAAAAAAGGTCATGAAGAACCTAGTGGCAAGACGGGAATAAAGACACAGACCTACTAGAGAATGGACTTGAGGATATGGGGAGGGGGAGGGGTAAGATGTGACAAAGTGAGAGAGTGGCATGGACATATATACACTATCAAATGTAAAATAGATAGCTAGTGGGAAGAAGCCGCATAGCACAGGGAGATCAGCTCTGTGCTTTGTGACCATCTAGAGGGGTGGGATAGGGAGCGTGGGAGGGAGGGAGACGCAAGAGGGAAGAGATATGGGAACATATGTATATGTATAACTGATTCACTTTGTTATAAAGCAGAAACTAACACACCATTGTAAAGCAATTATACTACAATAAAGATGTTAAAAAAACACACACACACAAGTGAGTCCAGATAGTAAAAAAACCCCTAAATCTATATGAAGATACTTGATACATGGGCATCTTCAGGCTCTCATGTATGACTTTTTTGGGAAGCTGATGGTCATGGCATATATGATGGAAAACAACCCTGAAAGCACAGAGAAGCTGATGATCACAGGCTATAAAGTGATCAATTGGAGAGAGAAAAATTGATCTGCTCTGGTGTACAACGTGTATATAGAAGGGAAAGGAACATCCACATAGTTCTTATAATTATTCATTCTCTGTCCTTCACCGTCAGTTTCTCTTTCTATACAGCAAATCTCCCAATGTCATACAAGCATGTCATAGTGTATATTTCATGTTAAAAACAAAAACAAAAACAAACAAAATCCTCTTCCAGTCACTCTTTATCACATTGGTATGTTCAGTTTCTTTAAAGCGCTTATTACCTGAATGTTCTTATGTATGTATTTGTGTTTTTATTATTTGCCTTCCTAATCTAGGAAATAAGCTCCATGAAGGGAAGGATCCTGTCTTTTTTGTTCACTGTTTTTTCATCAGAGTCCTAGAATAATAGTATTTGGCACATAGTTAGGGCTCAATAAATGCTTATTGACTGACTGCAAGAAGCTGAGTGGCATGAAAATATGGGATATAATTTCCAAGGTAAATATAGATTTCTTTCAAGGGTAAAATAGTTTCCAAGGACAGAGACAATGGGCTGAACTGTAACCCTAGGAATAATAGGAAAGGCAATTCCATAATCTAGTTGGCTGTAGAACAAGTATGGCAAACACATGGTGTACATTTTGCCACTTCCCCCGTCTGATTTCAAGATAGACATCATTAACCTATCACAGTTCTTTTTCTTACATAGAGTGTCTACTGCCTCTCTGATTAATGAATCCATAGTTCAAATGGAAGGATGAGATTTTCACCTAGAAAAACAGGGTTGAGGGAAGACCTTATTAATATGGAAGACCAAAATCCTTCTATAAATAATGCTGCCTGATTATCAACTCTAGAATGCGAATAAGGAAAAGAAAGAAATAGTTGCATGACTTTGCTTTTTTCCCTCCTAAACAAACAAAGTGACATCACAGTTGAATCACACCATACACACTAATCAAGGGGACCAATTAGGGAGCTCAACATTTAGCCAGGGGCAGATGCCAAAACTAAGCCAAGAAAACCTGCCTGGTGACATCCAAAAGCACTGGACAGAGGTAGACCCCACTGGCTATGACTGGCAGCTGTAACTCACCTACTTGAAGAGCTGCTGACTCCAGCCAAGTGCCTGGATAGAACAGTAAGAATGAAAGGAAAGCATGGGTGAGACTCAGAATGGGCAGCTCTTAGCCAGTTTCTGAATGTTTTTATTTGGGGAAGGACGCAAATGGGGTAGGGACAGCAGCTGGGCTGTTGCCTTTCATTAAAGTGTGGGTGGACCCAACACTTAAGTTGTAAATCTGGGACTTCCTACAACAAAAAAGCACCGACAACTATTTAAAGCCTTCAGTGGCCTGCATGGGGGTAAATGTCAAGAAGCAGAGAGTCCCTCCCATGGTTCTGTCTCCTCCCCCACCACATACCCAAAGCACTGCCCTATATTACGCAACTGGCACAGGAATGCCTCCAGAACAGAACATTGCTCATGGCGGGTGGGGGGGGGGGGAACACTTTGGCCAAGAGACAGAATTCTGCCCAACAGAAGTGGTCTGAAGGAACACTGCAGAAATCTTTTCAAGATAGTTAACATGTCAAGCAAACAAACAAGCAAAATTATAGAGAATAGAAGCAAACTCTCCATTTGCTTAATTCCCTCCTCTTGTTCCTGCTCTTGGCCTCAAGATACAGTGATGGGGTCCTGAAATGACCTTCCAAGAGAGGCTAGGCAAAGGGCTCGGTTAGACCCTCCTGAGACTCTGCCCTCTCCCTCCAGTGGGCCTCTCTGTGGGTGAATCATCTGAGGCAGGACCACCAGGAGAATAGGTTTGTATGTCTCTTCTGGAGTGGCACTGGATTCACTAAAGAGATGAAGGTAGAAGTAGGGTGAGATATCACGAGGGATCTGTTTGCTCAGGGGAATCCATGTGGGAAATGAATCACACCTTGGGTGTGTAATGGACTAGGAATAACAATTTCCAGGTGTGTCTTCTTGCCTGAATCATTTCCCACTTATCCTCCGCCCTCACCTTCTGGGCCTTCTTCTCCACTTCTCATTCCTCTGTGCCCTTTATTACTTCAGGTGTCCTTATTCTTCCAGAAGCAATTTTCTGTCCCCAATTCACCCTACATTCATCACATCATCTTTTTCCACACCCAAACTGCTTGGGCCACATTGTCTACACTGACCACCTCTTTTTAACATCCAGATTTCCAGACACTGTACAAGGCAATTTATAGACATCACTGCATTTAGTCCTCCCAAAAATCCAACAACACCTCAATGAGCTAGCTATTATTTACCTCATGTTAGGAAGCTCAGAGTTGTTTAACTTTCTCATGGTCCAAACCAATAGGTGATAAGAGTTGGCATTCAAACCTAGGAGTGTCTGTTCTTAACCTCTTTCTTGTGTTTTCTAAAGTATGTCATTTAGAAGATAAGTATCTAGTGAGATTTAAATAGGAATGCTGTAAAGGAATTTGAAAATTTTATGCTTTGAAAATAAACACTGTGTACTTTGTTTGAATTTTTGAATTTTATTTTATTTATTTTGTTATACAACAGGTTCTTATTAGTCATCCATTTTATACACATCAGTGTATACATGTCAATCCCAACCTCCCAATTCATCACACCACCATGTACTTTGTCTTGTTATCAGGAAAAAAAAATCTGCCTCTAAAAATAGTGTCATATCTTACACTACTAGTATTTCCTGATGGGGATGCTGTTGACCTAGAGTTAGAAACTGTACGATGTTTTTATATCCCTGGACCCTGCCAGCTAAATGTCAGAGGGGTCCTTAGTCAATTTGCAACTAAGAGGCTCCCCTATATCCAAGTGTTCCCTGGGAATATGAATGTTACTGCCTCCAGTAGAGGATAACTAATCCTAGGCTATAATTACCATGAAGTCAGGGTCTGTGTCTTTTTACTCATCATTGCATCCCTAGCATCTGGCTCATTGTAGGCCTTTAGTAGACATCAGGAAGTCACCTAATGCATAAATGTGTGCTGATTAATAAATGGGCAGCATTTAGCCATAATGTAGGATGTTATCTAATCTGATCTCGGTGGATATCTGGTCTATATAATCTCAGCATGCCTTTGATATTATTTAATGTTTATTATATATGAGATATATGAATCAAATCTTGATCATTTCTTGCAGCAATTAAATCATCTGACTACTTTAATCCAAGTGTGAAGTTTTCTATCTTGTGTGTTCTTCTTGTTGCTTCAGCCGTATACCTTAAATTACAATACTGTTTCATTTTTTAAATATTTGGGTCAGGCCACATTATACAATACTGCCTATTGATAGTTAGCAAGCAACAAAAATAATCCAGTCTCTCTCACCCTCTACTGCTTTTTTTTTTTAAACATCTTTATTGGAGTATAATAGCTTTACAATGGTGTGTTAGTTTCTGCTTTATAACAAAGTGAATCAGTTATACATATACATATGTTCCCATATCTCTTCCCTCTTGCATCTCCCTCCCTCCCACCCTCCCTATCCCACCCCTCTAGGTGGTCAGAAAGCACAGAGCTGATCTCCCTGTGCTATGCGGTTGCTTCCCACTAGCTATCTATTTTACATTTGGTAGTGTATATATGTCCATGCCACTCTCTCACTTTGTCACATCTTACCCTTCTCCTTCCCCATATCCTCAAGTCCATTCTCTAGTAGATCTGTGTCTTTATTCCCGTCTTGCCACTACGTTCTTCATGGCCTTCTTTTTTACCCCTTACCTTCCATATATATGTGTTAGCATACTGTATTTGTTTTTCTCATTCTGACTTACTTCACTCTGTATGACAGACTCTAACTCCATCCACCTCATTACAAATACCTCCATTTCGTTTATTTTTATGGCTGAGTAATATTCCATTGTATATATGTGCCACATCTTCTTTATCCATTCATCCGATGATGGACACATAGGTTGCTTCCATGTCCTGGCTATTGTAAATAGAGCTGCAATGAACATTTTGGTACATGACTCCTTTTGAATTATGGTTTTCTCAGGGTATATGCCCAGTAGTGGGATTGCTGGGTCGTATGGTAGTTCTATTTTTAGTTTTTTGTTTTGTTTTTTTTTAAAGAAAGCCGTAGGGAAGTTCCCTTTTCTTTCATTTCTTTTTTTTTTTTTTTTTTTTATTCACACACACACACACTGTATTTTATTTTTACAAGACATAAATAGACTGACACCAAGCATTGTACATGGATGACCACAACAAAAGCAACAATGATTGCAATTACCAAACATGAAACACACTCATACTATGTCATAATATTGACATTCAGTCCAGTAATCCTCCACTGTAACAGCTCCTTTACTTTGCAGTGAAAATTGATTTGTATATTCTTTGCCTCTGAGTCCTTGTGGGATTTTTTTTTTTTTTTAAATTCAGACAGAAAGTCACAAAAATTATACTCATCCTCATCAGTTCACTCAGTCCCATGTAATTAATTTTTTTTTTTCATCTTGATCTTTTGTTAGCACTTTTATGAGTTCATCAGTTTTTCATTAGAGTTCTGAAAATGCTTATTCATTCAGTTCAGCAGTACAGTCAGTTACCAGAAACCTGTACTTGTCAGAGTCTTTTCCATGAATTTCTTGAAGATGAAACCCTTTTATAGGAACATATTTGCAAAATCATCAGAGTACACCCAGAACTGTCTGTAAATGACAAAAGACTTAAAAATGACCACGGTTAAAGATTTGATGAAAGTTCATAATAATGCAGTTGACAAGAAAATTAGTTATTTCTGAGATATACATTTTAAAGTAATAACTAGGATTATTACTTATAACATTATACCAGAACATATAAGATTTTTAGAAATTTCATGTAATGTCTGAAACATTTATATTAACATATTTCCATACATATTTCCATACAAATACAAATATAAGATTTTTAGAAATTTCATGTAATGTCTGAAACATTTATATTAACATATTTCCATACATATTTCCATACAAATACAAATATAAGATTTTTAGAAATTTCATGTAATGTCTGAAACATTTATATTAACATATTTCCATACATATTTCCATACAAATACAAATATAAGATTTTTAGAAATTTCATGTAATGTCTGAGACATTTATATTAACATATTTCCATACAAATAACCCAATGAAAGTTTAGTATTAGTTGTTTTGTTTGTTTTTTTATACTGCAGGTTCTTATTAGGCATCAGTTTTATACACATCAGTGTATACATGTCAATCCCAATTGCCCAATTCAGCACACCACCATCCCCACCTCACCGCAGTTTTCCCCCCTTGGTGTCCATATGACCATTCTCTACATTTGTGTCTCAACTTCTGCCCTGCAAACTGGCTCATCTGTACCATTTTTCTAGGTTCCGCATACATGCATTAATATACGATATTTGTTTTTCTCTTTCTGACTTACTTCACTCTGTATGACAGTCTCTAGATCCATCCATGTCTCAACAAATGACTCAATTTCGTTCCTTTTTATGGCTGAGTAATATTCCATTGTATATATGTACCACATCTTCTTTATCCATTCGTCTGTTGATGGGCATTTAGGTTGCTTCCATGACCTGGCTATTGTAAATAGTGCTGCAATGAACATTCGGGTGCATGTGTCTTTTTGAATTACGGTTTTCTCTGGGTATATGCCCAGTAGTGGGATTGCTGGGTCATATGGTAATTCTATTTTTAGTTTTTTAAGGAACCTCCATACTGTTCTCCATAGTGGCTGTATCAATTTACATTCCCACCAACAGTGCAAGAGGGTTCCCTTTTCTCCACACCCTCTCCAGCATTTGTTGTTTGTTCTTTCATTTCTTTTTTTAAAATTATTATGTATTCATTTATTTGGCTGTGTTGGATCTTCGTTTCTGTGCGAGGGCTTCCCCTAGTTGCGGCAAGCGGGGGCCACTCTTCATCGCGGTGCGCGGGCCTCTCACTATCGTGGCCTCTCCTGTTGCAGAGCACAGGCTCCAGACGTGCAGGCTCAGTAGTTGTGGCTCACGGGCCTAGTTGCTCCGTGGCATTTGGGATCTTACCAGACCAGGGCTCGAACCCGTGTCCCCTGCATTAGCAGGCAGATTCTCAACCACTGTGCCACCAGAGAAGCCCCTATTTTTAGTTTTTTAAGGAACCTCCATACTGTTCTTCATAGTGGCTGTACCAATTTACATTCCCACCAACAGTGCAAGAGTGTTCCCTTTTCTCCACACCTCTCCAGCATTTATTGTTTCTAGATTTTTTGATGATGGCCATTCTGACCAGTGTGAGATGATATCTCATTCTAGTTTTGTTTTGCATTTCTCTAATGATTAATGATGTTGAGCATTCTTTCATATGTTTGTTGGCAATCTGTATATCTTCTTTGGAGAAATGTCTATTTAGGTCTTGTGCCCATTTTTGGATTGGGTTGTTTGTTTTTTTATTATTGAGCTGCATGAGCTGCTTGTAAATCTTGGAGATTAATCCTTTGTCAGTTGCTTCATTTGCAAATATTTTCTCCCATTCTGAGGGTTGTCTTTTGGTCTTGTTTAAGGTTTCTTTTGCTGTGCAAAAGCTTTTAAGTTTCATTAGGTGCCATTTGTTTACTTTTGTTTTTATCTCCATTTCTCTAGGAGGTGGGTCAAAAAGGATCTTGCTGTGATTTATGTCATAGAGTGTTCTGCCTATGTTTTCCTCTAAGAGTTTGATAGTGTCTGGCCTTACATTTAGGTCTTTAATCCATTTTGAGTTTATTTTTGTGTATG
This sequence comes from Balaenoptera musculus, assembly GCF_009873245.2. Classification (NCBI taxonomy): domain Eukaryota; kingdom Metazoa; phylum Chordata; class Mammalia; order Artiodactyla; family Balaenopteridae; genus Balaenoptera; species Balaenoptera musculus. The sequence goes on from NC_045797.1 coordinate 26,612,580, forward strand.
GTGTTAGGGAGTGTTCTAATTTCATACTTTTACATGTACCTGTCCAGTTTTCCCAGCACCACTTACTGAAGAGGCTGTCTTTTCTCCACTGTATATGCTTGCCTCCTTTATCAAAGATAAGGTGACCATATGTGTGTGGGTTTATCTCTGGGCTTTCTATCCTGTTCCATTGATCTATTTTTCTGTTTTTGTGCCAGTACCAAACTGTCTTGATTACTGTAGCTTTGTAGTATAGTCTGAAGTCAGGGAGCCTGATTCCTCCAGCTCCATTTTTCGTTCTCAAGATTGCTTTGGCGATTCGGGATCTTTTGTGTTTCCATACAAATTGTGAAATTTTTTGTTCTAGTTCTGTGAAAAATGCCAGTGGTAGTTTGATAAGGATTGCACTGAATCTGTAGATTGCTTTGGGGAGTAGAGTCATTTTCACCATGTTGATTCTTCCAATCCAAGAACATGGTATATCTCTCCATCTATTTGTATCATCTTTAATTTACTTCATCAGTTTCTTATAATTTTCTGCATACAGGTCTTTTGTCTCCTTAGGTAGGTTTATTCCTAGATATTTTATTCTTTTTGTTGCAGTGGTAAACGGGAGTGTTTTCTTAATTTCACTTTCAGATTTTTCATCATTAGTGTATAGGAATGCAAGAGATTTCTGTGCATTGATTTTGTATCCTGCTACTTTACCAAATTCATTGATTAGCTCTAGTAGTTTTCTGGTAGCATCTTTAGGATTCTCTATTTATAGTATCATGTCATCTGCAAACAGTGACAGCTTTATTTCTTCTTCTCTGATTTGGATTCCTTTTATTTCTTTTTCTTCTCTGATTGCTGTGGCTAACACTTCCAAAACTATGTTGAATAATAGTGGTGAGAGTGGGCAACCTTGCCTTGTTTCTGATCTTAGTGGAAATGGTTTCAGTTTTTCACCATTGAAGACGATGTTGGCTGTGGGTTTGTCATATATTGCCCTTATTATGTTGAGGAAAGTTCCCTCTATGCCTACTTTTGCAGGGCTTTTATCATAAATCGGTGTTGAATTTTGTCGAAAGCTTTCTCTGCATCTATTGAGATGATCATATGGTTTTTATCCTTCAATTTGTTAATATGGTGTATCACGTTGATTGATTTGCATATATTGAAGAATCCTTGCATTCCTGGAATAAACCCCACTTGATCATGGTGTATGATCCTTTTAATGTGCTGTTGGATTCTGTTTGCTAGTATTTTGTTGAGGATTTTTGCATCTATGTTCATCAGTGATATTGGCCTGTAGTTTTCTTTCTTTGTGACATCTTTGTCTGGTTTTGGTATCAGGGTGATGGTGACCTCGTAGAATGAGTTGGGGAGTGTTCCTCCCTCTACTATATTTTGGAAGAGTTTGAGAAGGATAGGTGTTGGCCCTTCTCTAAATGTTTGATAGAATTCACCTGTGAAGCCATCTGGTCCTGGGCTTTTGTTTGTTGGAAGATTTTAAATCATAGTTTCAATTTCATTGCTTGTGATTGGTCTGTTCTTATTTTCTATTTCTTCCTGGTTCAGTCTCAGGCAGGTTGTGCATTTCTAAGAATTTTTCCATTTCTTCCAGGTTGTCCATTTTATTGGCATAGAGTTGCTTGTAGTTATCTCTCATGATCGTTTGTATTTCTGCAGTGTCAGTGGTTACCTCTCGTTTTTCGTTTCTAATTCTATTGATTTGAGTCCTCTCCCTGTTTTTCTTGATGAGTCTGGCTAATGGTCTATCAATTTTGTTTATCTTCTCAAAGAACCAGCTTTTAGTTTTGTTGATCTTTGCTATTGTTTCCTTCATTTATTTTTCATTTATTTCTGATCTGATCTTTATGATTTCTTTCCTTCTGCTAATTTTGGGGTTTTTTTGTTCTTCTTTCTCTAATTGCTTTAGGTGCAAAGTTAGGTTGTTTATTCGAGATGTTTCCTGTTTCTTGAGGTAGGCTTGTATTGCTATAAACTTCCCTCTTAGAACTGCTTTTGCTGCATCCCATAGGCTTTGGGTCATCGTGTCTCCATTGTCATTTGTTTCTAGGTATTTTTTGATTTCCCCTTTGATTTCTTCAGTGATCACTTCGTTATTAAGTAGTGTGTTGTGTAGTCTCCATGTGTTTGTATGTTTTACAGATCTTTTCCTGTAATTGATATCTAGTCACATAGCATTGTGGTCGGAAAAGATACTTGATACAGCTTCAATTTTCTTAAATTTACCAAGACTTGATTTGTGACCCAAGATATGATCTATCCTGGAGAAGGTTCCATGTGTACTTGAGAAAAATGTGTATTCTGTTGTTTTTGGGTGGAATGTCCTATAAATATTAAGTCCATCTTGTTTAATGTATCATTTAAAGCTTGTGTTTCCTTATTTATTTTCATTTTGGATGATCTGTCCATCGGTGAAAGTGGGGTGTTAAAGGCCCCTACTATGATTGTGTTACTGTCGATTTCCCCTTTTATGGCTGTTAGTATTTGCCTTATGTATTGACATGCTCCTATGCTGGGTGCACAAATGTTTACAATTGTTATATCTTCTTCTTGGATCGATCCCTTGATCATTATATAGTGTCCTTCTTTGTCTCTTGTAATAGTCTTTATTTTAAAGTCTATTTTGTCTGATATGAGAATTGGTACTCCAGCTTTCTTTTGATTTCCATTTGCATGGAATATCTTTTTCCATCCCCTCACTTTCAGTCTGTATGTGTCCCTAGGTCTGAAGTGGGTCTCTTGTAGACAGCATATATATGGGTCCTGTTTTTGTATCCATTCAGCCAGTTTGTGTCTTTTCGTGGGAGCATTTAATCCATTTACATTTAAGGTAATTATCGATATGTATGTTCCTATTCCCATTTTCTTAAATGTTTTGGGTTTGTTATTGTAGGTGTTTTCCTTCTCTTGTGTTTCTTGCCTAGAGAAGTTCCTTTAGCATTTGTTGTAAAGCTGGTTTGGTGGTGCTGAACTGTCTCAGCTTTCACTTGTCTGTAAAGGTTTTAATTTCTCCATTAAATCTGAATGAGATTCTTGCTGGGTAGAGTAATCTTGGTTGTAGGTTTTTCTCCTTCATCACTTTAAGTATATCGTGCCACTCCCTTCTGGCTTGCAGAGTTTCTGCTGAAAGATCAGCTGTTAACCTTATGGGGATCCCCTTGTGTGTTATTTGTTGTTTTTCCCTTGGTGCTTTTTTTAAAAAAACGTTTGAGTGTGGTTTTTTTAAATTTTAATTAATTAATTAATTAATTTATTTTTGGCTTTTTGGGTCTTCATTTCTGTGTGAGGGCTTTCTCTAGTTGTGGCAAGCGGGGTCCACTCTTCATTGCGGTGCGTGGGCCTCTCACTATCGTGGCCTCTCCTGTTGCAGAGCACAGGCTCCAGATGCGCAGGCTCAGTAGTTGTGGCTCACGGGTCTAGTTTCTCCATGGCATGTGGGATCTTCCCAGACCAGGGCTCGAATCCATGTCCCCTGCATTAGCAGGCAGATTCTCAACCACTGCACCACCAGGGAAGCCCTCCCTTCCTGCTTTTAATATGTTTTCTTTATATTTAATTTTTGACAGTTTGATTAATATGTGTCTTGGTGTGTTTCTCCTTGGATTTATCCTGTATGGGACTCTCTGTGTTTCTAGAACTTGATTAATTATTTCCTTTCCCATATTAGGGAAGTTTTCAACTAGAATCTCTTCAAATATTTTCTCAGTCCCTTTCTTTTTCTCTTCTTCTTCTGGGACCCCTATAAGTCCAATGTTGGTGCATTTAATGTTGTCCCAGAGGTCTCTGAGACTGTCCTCAGTTCTTTTCATTCTTTTTTCTTTATTCTGCTCTGCAGTCGTTATTTCCGCTATTTTATCTTCCAGGTCACTTACCTGTTCTTCTGCCTCAGTTATTCTGCTATTGATCCCTTCTAGAGTATTTTTGATTTCATTTTTTGTGTTTTTCATCGTTGACTGGTTCCTCTTTAGTTCTTCTAGTTTCTTGTTAAATGTTTCTTGCATTTTGTCTATTCTATTTCCAAGATTTTGGATCATCTTTACTATCATTATTCTGAATTCTTTTTCAGGTAGACTGCCTATTTCCTCTTCATTTGTTAGGTCTGGTGTATTTTGATCTTGCTCCTTCATCTGCTGTGTGTTTTTCTGTCTTCTGATTTTGCTTATCTTACTGTGTTTGGGGTCTCCGTTTTGCAGGCTGCAGGTTCGTAGTTCCTGTTGTTTTTGTTGTTTGTCCCCTGTGGCTAAGGTTGGTTCAGTGGGTTGTGTAGGTTTCCTGGTGGAGGGGACTAGTGCCTGTGTTCTGGAGGATGAGGCTGGATCTTGTCTTTCTGCTGGGCAGGTCCACACCTGGTGGTGTGTTTTGGGGTGTCTGTGGCCTTACTATGATTTTAGGCAGCCTCTCTGCTAATGGATGGGGCTGTGTTCCTGTCTTGCTAGTTGTTTGGCATAGGGTGTCCAGCACTATAGTTTGCTGCTCGTTCAGTGAAGCTGGGTCTTGGTGTTGAGATGGAGATATCTGGGAGATTTTTGTCATTTGGTATTACGTGGACCTGGGAGGTCTCTTGTGGACCAGTGTCCTGAAGTTGGCTCTCCCACCTCAGAGGCACAGCCCTGATACCTGGCTGGAGCACCAAGAGCCTTTCATCCACATGGCTCAGAATAAAAGGGAGAAAAAATAGAAAGAAAAAAAAGAAAGAGGATAAAATAAAATAAATTAAGATAAAATAAAGTTATTAAAATAAAAAATAATTATTAAGAAAAAAAGAAAAAAAAATTTTCAAGTAAACAGACAAACAAACAAAAAAAACCGGACAGCCAGAACACTAGGGCAAATGGTGAAAGCAATGCTATACAGACAAAATCTCACACAGATGCATACACATACACACTCACAAAAAGAAGAATAGGGGAAAAAAATAATATATCTTGCTCCCAAAATCCACCTCCTCAATTTGGGATGATTCCCATCAAATAAATCCAAATTTATGCATTCCTCTGTCGATGGGCATTTAGGTTGCTTCCATGACCTGGCTATTGTAAATAGTGCTGCAATGAACACTGGGGGTGCATGTGTCTTTGGAGTTATGGTTTTCTCTGGGTATATGCCCAGTAGTGGGATTGCTGGGTCATATGGTAATTCTGTTTTTAGTTTTTAAAGGAACCTCCATACTGTTCTCCAGAGTGGCTGTATCAATTTACATTCCCACCAGCAGTGCAAGAGTGTTCCCTTTTCTCCACACCCTCTCCAGCATTTACTGTTTGTAGATTTTCTGATGATGCCCATTCTAACTGGTGTGAGATGATACTTCATTGGAGTTTTGTTTTGCATTTCTCTAATAATTAGTGATGTTCAGCAGCTTTTCATGTGCTTCTTGGACAACTGTATGTCTTCTTTGGAGAAATGTCTATTTAGGTCTTCTGCCCATTTTTTGATTGAGTTGTTTGCTTTTTAAATATTGAGCTGCATGAGCTATTTATATATTTTGGAGATTAATCCTTTGTCCGTTGATTCATTTGCAAATATTTTCTCCCATTCTGAAGGTTGTCTTCTCGTCTTGTTTGTAGTTTCCTTTGTTTTGCAAAAGCTTTTAAGTTTCATTAGGTTACATTTGTTTATTTTTGGGTTTTTTCCCATTACTCTAGAAGGTGGGTCAAAAAAGATCTTGCTGTGATTTATGTCAAAGAGTGTTCTTCCTATGTTTTCCTCTAAGAGTTTTATAGTGTCTGGTCTTACGTTTAGGTCTCTAATCCATTTTGAGTTTATTTTTGTGTATGGTGTTAGGGAGTGTTCTAATTTCATTCTTTTACATGTAGCTGTCCAGTTTTCCCAACACCACTTATTGAAGAGACTGTCTTTTCTCCATTGTATATCCTTGTCTCCTTGGTCATAGTTTAGTTGACCATAGGTGCGTGGGTTTATCTCTGGGCTTTCAATCCTGTTCCATTGATCTATATTTCTTTCTTGATTACTGTAGCTTTGTAGTATAGCCTGAAGTCAGGGAGCCTGATTCCTCCAGCTCCATTTTTTTCCCTCAAGACTGCTTTGGCTATTTGGGGTCTTTTGTGTCTCCATACAAATTTTAAGATATTTTGTTCTAGTTCTGTAAAAAATGCCACTGGTAATTTGATAGGGATTGCATTGAATCTGTAGATTGCTTTGGGTAGTATAGTCACTTTCACAATGTTGATTCTTCCAATCCAAGAACATGGTATATCTCTCCATCTGTTTATGTCATCTTTGATTTCTTTCATCAGTGTCTTATGTTTTGCTGAGTACAGGTCTTTTACCTCCTTAGGTAGGTTTATTCCTAGGTATTTTATTCTTTTTGTTGCAATGGTAAATGAGAGTGTTTCCTAAATTTCTCTTTCAGATTTTTCATCATTAGTGTATAGGAATGCAAGAGATTTCTGTGCATTAATTTTGTATCCTGCAACTTTACCCAATTCATTGATTAGCTCTAGTAGTTTTCTGGTAACATCTTTAGGATTCTCTATGTATAGTATCATGTCATCTGCCAACAGTGACAGTTTTACTTTTTCTTTTCTGATTTGTATTCCTTTTATTTCTTTTTCTTCTCTGATTGTCATGGCTAGGACTTCCAAAACTATGTTGAATAATAGTGGCAAGAGTGGACATCCTTGTCTTGTCCCTGATCTTAGAGGAAATGCTTTCAGTTTTTCACCATTGAGAATGAGGTTTGCTGTGGGTTTGTCATATATGGCCTTTATTATGTTGAGGTAGATTCCCTCTATGCTCACTTTCTGGAGAGTTTTTATCATAAGTGGGTGTTGAATTTTGTCAAAAGCTTTTTCTGCATCTATTGAGATGATCATATGGTTTTTATTCTTCAGTTTGTTAATATGGTTTATGACATTGATTGATTTGCGTATATTGAAGAATCCTTGTATCCCTGGGATAAATCACACTTGATCACTGTGTATGATCCTTTTAGTGTGTTATTGGATTCTGTTTGCTAGTATTTTGTTGAGGATTTTTGAATCTATATTCGTCGGTGATATTGGTCTGTAATTTTCTATTTTGTAGTATCTTTGTCTGGTTTTGGTATTTGGGTGATGATGGCCTCATAGAATGAGTTTGGGAGTGTTCCTTCCTCTGCAATTCTTTGGAAGAGTTTTAGAAGGATGGGTGTTAGCTGTTCTCTAAATGTTTGATAGAATTCGCCTGTGAAGCCATCTGATCCTGGACTTTTGTTTGTTGGAAGATTTTAAATCACAGTTTCAATTTCATTACTTGGGATTGGTCTGCTCATATTTTCTGTTTCTTCCTGGTTCAGTCTTAGAAGGTTATACCTTTCTAAGAATTTGTCCATTTCTTCCAGGTTGTCCATTTTATTGACATAGAGTTGTTTGCTATAGTCTCTCATGATGTATTTCTGTGGTGTCCGTTGTAACTTCTCCTTTTTCATTTCTAATTTTATTGATTTGAGTCCTCTCACTCTTTTTCTTGATGAGTCTGGCTAAAAGTTTATCAATTTTGGTTATCTTCTCAAAGAACCAGCTTTCAGTTTTATTGATCTTTGCTATTGTTTTCTTTGTTTCTATTTCATTTATTTCTGCTCTGATGTTTATGATTTCCTTCCTTCTACTAACTTTGGGTTTTGTTTGTTCTTTCTCTAGTTCCTTTAGGTGTAAGGTTAGATTGTTTATTTGAGATTTTTCTTGTTTCTTTAGGTAGGCTTGTATTGCTATAAGCTTACCTCTTAGAACTGCTTTTGCTGCATCCCATAGGTTTTGGATCATCGTGTTTTCATTGTAATTTGTCTCTAGGTATTTTTTGATTTCCTCTTTGATTTCTTAGTGATCTCTTGGTTATTTAGCAATGTATTGTTTAGCCTCCATGTGTTTGTGTTTTTTACGTTTTTTTCCCTTTAATTGATTTCTAACGTCATAGTGTTGTGATCAGAAAAGATGCTTGATATGATTACAGTTTTCTTAAATTTACTGAGGCTTGATTTGTGACCCAAGATGTGATCTATCCTGGATAATGTTCTGTGTGCAGTTGAGAAGAAAGTGTAATCTGCTGCTTTTGGATGGAATGTCCTATAAATATCAATTAAATCTATCTGGTCTATTGCATCATTTAAAGGTTGTGTTTCCTTATTGACTTTCTGTCTGGATGATCTCTCCATTGGTGTAAGTGAGGTGTTAAAGTCCCCCACTGTTATTGTGTTATTGTCGATTTCCTCTTTTACAGCTGTTAGCAGTTGCCTTATGTATTGAGGTGCTCCTATGTTGGGTGCACATATATTTATAATTGTTATACCTTCTTCTTGGATTGATCCCTTGATCATTATGTAGTGTCCTTCCTTGTCTCTTGTAACATTCTTTATTTTACAGTCTATTTCATCCAATATGAGTATTGTTACTCCAGCCTTCTTTTGATTTCCATTTGCATGGAATATCTTTTTCCATCCCCTCACTTTCTATCTGTATGTGTCCTTAGGTCTGAAGTGGGTCTCTTGTAGACAGCATATATATGGGTCTTGTGTTTGTATCCATTCAGCCAACCTGTGTCTTTTGGTTGGAACATTTAATCCATTCACATTTAAGGTAATTATTGATGTGTATGTTTCTATTACCATTTTCTTAATTGTTATGGGTTTGTTTTTGTAGGTCCTTTTCTTCTTTTGTGTTTTCCACTTAGAGAAGTTCCTTTAGCACTTGTTGTAGAGCTGGTTTGGTGGTGCGGAATTCTCTTAACTTTTGCTTGTCTGTAAAACTTCTGATTTCTCCATCGGATCTGCATGAGATCCTTGCTGGGTAGAGTAATCTTGGTTGTACGTTCTTCCTTTTCATCACTTTAAATATATTGTGCCACTCCCTTCTGGCTTGTAGAGTTTCTGCTGAGAAATCAGCTGTTAATCTTATGGGAGTTCCCTTGTATGTTATTTGTCATTTTTCCCTTGTTGCTTACAATAATTTTTCTTTGTCTTTAATTTTTGCCAATTTGATTACTATGTGTCTTGACGTGTTTCTCCTTGGGTTTATCCTGCCTGGGACTCTCTGTGCTTCCTGGACTTGGGTGGCTATTTCCTTTCCCATGTTAGGGAAATTTTCGACTATAATGTCTTCAAATATTTTCTCGGGTCCTTTCTCTCTCTCTTCTCCTTCTGGGACCCCTATAATGTGATTATTGTTGTGTTTAATGGTGTCTCAGAGGTCTCTTAGGCTGCCTTCATTTCTTTTCACTGTTTTTTCCTTATTCTGTTCTGTGGCAGTGAATTCCACCATTCTGTCTTCCAGGTCACTTATCCGTTCTTCTGCCTCAGTTATTCTGTTATTTATTCCTTCTAGTGTATTTTTCATTTCAGTTATTGTGTTGTTCATCTCTGTTTGTTTGTTCTTTAATTCTTCTAGGTGTTTGTTCTTTAATTCTTCTAGGTCTTTGTTAAAATTTTTTTGCATCTTCTCGATCTTTGTCTCCATTCTTTTTCCGAGGTCCTGGATCATGTTCACTATCATTATTCTGAGTTCTTTTTCTGGAAGGTTGCCTATCTCCACTTTATTTAGCTGTTTTTCTGGGGTTTTATCTTGTTCCTTCATCTAGTACAAAGGCCTCTGCCTTTTCATTTTGTCTATCTTTCTGTGAATGTGGTTTTCCTTCCACAGGCTTCAGAATTGTAGTTCTAGTTGTTTCTGCTGTCTGCCCTCTCCAAGGTCGTCTTTAACAAGAGAAACAAGGTTTCTCTTTACAAACAATTGAAAACACATGTATACATATAGTGTTTACAGAGTTTAAGCAAACTTCATTTTTGACAGAAGAAAAAATGTTTCCATTCCATGGCCAAATGTTAAACCAGAAGGAGTTTGTTAGCCTGGGTCCACAAAAGCTCTTGTCCATGGGGAGCCTGAGGTCAGAGGTAACAAACTCATGTTTGTTGGGAAGACAACATAAATAATGAACCAAGGAACTGTGATGCAATAGGAAATGGTGTAGGCTATGGCTCACTGGAGAGCAGACACCCCATTTAAAGAGGACAGCTGCTATTTTCTCCCCAGTTTTATATCTGTGCAAGAGTGAGAGGCCACTGTGATCAAATTTTCTAATTTTTTAAGAGAAGCCAAAAATGCTGACTTTTGTAAGAAATTTCCCAATCTAAGGAATATTGTATGGGTGCTTCATGACATGAATCACCAGTTTCCAGTCTCTGCCCACTAGAGGCCATCTACTCATGGAAATCACCTGCACTTGTCTTCACTTTTCCTAGAAGAAAGAGTAGCCATTTACAGGAAAAAGTCCTGTCTCCCTAGTCTGACGTGAAAGACTCTTGACTACTTTTCCCATGCTCCCCTTATGGTTTACACTTCAGCTCTGCTGAGCTAAGTGTGGCTTGTCTCATGTGCAAGGAACAAAGAGTCAACTTCCACCTTAATTTAAACTCTTAGGAAAATGTAGTTTCACTTAGGTTGAGCTGAGACGGAGTGAAATTCTAAGGTGTGTTCACAACTTTTTTCCTACATTCCTTCCATTAGGTAGTGGGATTGAAAACTGGCTGGGCTTTTGTGACAATTTCAACCAAGAGAACAGGTGGGAGTGATGCTCTATAACCTCCGAGGCTAGGTTGTGATAGGCAATGCAGCTTCCACTTTGCTGGCAGGAACTCTCCCTCTTGAAGTCTTTGGCCGCCATGTAAGTAGTCTGACTTCAGCAACTCTTGCTGAAAACCAACCTATCATAGTTTACAAGTTTAGGGACCTGTGTGTATGGTGCTTTTAGTCTGAAGAGGAAGTTAGGGTGGCAGGTGTGTGGTGGACCTGTATGGTACCTGTGACTTGGTATCTTGCCTTTCCATGCTGTGCTCCATGTTTTATACTCACCCCACTCCCAACACCTACTCATCTTTTAAATGTCAATCCAGATTTACCTTCCCTGTGAAGCTTGACCATTCCACTTGGAAACACCTTTGTCTCTTTGCACTCCTGCCTCACTTGAGAGAGCTCATGTCTTCCCCATCCATCTCCTGCAGGAGGCTAACCACTCACGGAAGGCTGGGCCCAGAGTTCATTCATCTCAGTACCCTCAATGCTGGCCTCTGCTGCTGGCTTATATCGGGGGCTGGATAAATCATTGGTGAATGAATAGATGTGTTTAGTTAAAAGAGGAGAAAAGGAGCCATAACATTAGCTACTCTTGAGCTTAGAATGCTTTTGACATCTGGGTTGAGAGGCCAGGTTCTCTTTTACTGCTTCTTGCAGCACTGTGACACTGGCTCATTGGTTATGTCATTCTGTTACCTGCAGTAGGAGCAGGTTCTGTCCTAAGCGTGTAGTCTGGAACTTGAAGCACATTTTCCCTCATAGAAACAATGCTGCAAGTCAGTAATTTTCAAATTGAAAATAAAACAAACAAACAAAAAATTCTTGAAACTCTCTTCAAAAGAGATTGTTCTTTGAAGCTCATTTCCTCCTTTGCCCCCTACACTCCTTTCCTCCACTGTACCCCCAGCAGATTCCCTAGGGATTCCTAGAAGCTCAGATTTGAAGCCACAGCCATAAATGAGTGTTGGGCCCTAGTAGGACCTAGGAAGCCCAGCGAGCACCTGAAATAAAGGCCTCAGTCCACTGACTACATGTCCAAGGCATGATAATGCTTTAAATGAACTTAACTCTTTCTGAGCTACATTTTCTTCATCTATGAAATGGGGAAAATGATAAAAACTTACCTTGGAGGGTGTTGGGTCTTAGAGATAATGTACGTAAAATTCCTGTGGCAATGAGGACTGTAGTAAATGTTTGTTGATTATATGACCTTGTCCTCAGGCTGCCAAGAAGTTTCACTCAGCCTAGGAGTGTTTTTCTCTGAATTGTCCTGTGCTCATGGGGTCAGGGTCTCCAGCCTCACTGCCAGTGGTGAGTGACAGGAAGGGTCACATTTATCAGTGACCCTGTAACTATCCATAAGGCATTTATATGAGAGGGTGTGGGGGAAAGATACCATCCAAGATCTACTCTAGTGAAGGATGGTCAAGTGGTCAGACATTCCTCAGAAAGGTTTGTAATGTGAGGTTAAGCATGGTAAAATGGAAGTTGAAACTTTTGGGTCCAAAATCTGTCTTTTCCAATTACTAGTGTGTGCATCACTTTCCTCATCTGTTAAAAGCAGATGATGATGACGATGATGATGACAATGACAATGATACACATCTCCTCAGATTGATAGAAGAATAACTGAGTCGATGCATAGGAGAGTAGAGCACATTGGCATTGCTCACAAATGTTAGCTGTTATTGTCATGCTTTCCCCCTTTGCTCTTTCTGTAGCTAGTGATAGAAGAATCAAGTCCTCCAACAAGAGTGTCTCTCACCCTTTTCTTTCTTTTTCTTAGCCTCTAGATTTTTTTTTCATTCCAGACCTGCTTAGTCAGAAAGTCTGGGGTAGGGACCCAACTTAATCTGTATTTTAACAAGACTTCCAGAGGATTCTGAGGCATGTTAAAATTTGAGAACCCCTGTTAGAGATCAAACTTCTAGAATCACTTGCTTAAGAAACTCTTGTTATCTAAGCTCTCAGAAGTCCTGGGTTATATATGTAAAATAGATGCTGCCAAAAATAATGAAACCCTGGAAAAATTTTCTACTTGCTACACTGAGACACCATATTGAAGACAGCATTATTCTAAATGTTTCTGTATCACTTCATTTAAGTTTACTTATTTAATAATTTTTAAATATTTATTTATTTATTTATCTGGTTGCACCAGGCCTTAGACACAGGTCACGGGCTCCTTAGTTGCAGCTCACCAACTCCTTAGTTGCAGCACGTGGGCTCCTTAGTTGTGGCATGTGAACTCTTAGTTGCGGCATGCATGCAGGATCTATTTCCCTGAGCAGGGATCTAGCACTTTAAAAAAGAACTTTGGTTCATATATCTAATTCCCTTTTAAATTTGAAAGTGGAAAGTACTTTCCCATCGTTGGCACCTATCATATGTAGTTTGTGTTAGATAGACCTACTCTGTGTTACTATAGAGTACTCACTCATTTATTCATTTGCCATTCATCAATTAATCACCATTCAGCTCTTTGAAATGTTGATTTATCATCTATCAGCTTAGAGCAATCCTTTATGCATTAGGAAAGAACAGATCTGCTTTTATTTTTAGGTTTTATTTTTAAAATAAGTATTTTCAATGCTGTTGGGAAGCTTGCAAAGAATTTGAGTGAAATTGGAGAAATTTTCTCTAGCACTTTAAAAGTCTCTGGAGTCCCCTTGGGCTTCTGCCACACTAATGCCAAGATAAAGTAAGAGTTTCCAGGATTTTGCTGGTTTCGCTGAGTTCTAGACTCTGGGTGCAAATGAATTATATTCCAGTTCCTGGAAGGTTTTCAGGATAGAGGAATGGCTCCAGTGGTGCTCTTTGAGCCATTTAAGGGCAATGACAGAAGGCCTAGAAGAAAAGCGTTAAATAAAAGTCATTTGCATGGCCAAGGGAGAGAACACGGCTTGCTCAACTACCACTGGCTGTGTTTGGCTTCAGTCCCAGACAAGATTCTAGACTACATTATTTATCATAATAATAATAATAGTAATAACAATAACAACAACAATAATAATAAAAGTTCATGAGACTTATGGGAAAGCTACAATCACTGGCGTTCAGCTTGAGATTTTTAAAAACAGAATATGTCAGTCTGAACTTTTTCTTTCTTTAATATTGTTTCTAGGCTCATCTATTAAGGAAATATATACAAGGCCTGGAGCAGAATACAGACTCAATCCATATTTGTTGATTGAACAAATGGAGGTTTTTGATAAAGTCTTTTATGACCTAGTTGATAAAGCACAATGCAGGCTGGATGCAAGGGCAACTAGCTGGGTTAGAATAGCCCAGAATATGTCATTCACACCAGTCTGGAGGCAGAGTCCTGATGCTGGGCCACAACCCCCCAGAAAGCTCTCCATGGCATGGATGTAATATAGAGAATAGGCTCTTTGAACTGCTTTGGGCAGGGTAACATATGTACTGAAGGATGGAATCCAGATCGACAGACCTTTCTTATCAATCTTTAAAACCTCCCCTTGCTCCCCCCATATAAGCAATACCTGCTCATTGTAGGCAGTCTGAGAAATATAGAAAAGACTAAGGAAGAAAATAAAAAGAATTCATGATCTCCTCTCACTCAAATATAACTGTAAGCAGATAAGGTAGGGGGTTCCCAGAGAAAGAGAACCAGGCATGGCTTTCTTGACATAAGAGAAGCCACTTTTGGCCTAAGCCATTTTGTGATCTAAGCCTGGCCACAATGCTTGCCCTTGAACAGGTCTCAGTAATTAAAGATCTTAAGGGAACAAAAGAACCCAGAAACTGTTATGGCAAGAGAAGTAACAATAGCAAAGATAATATATCAGGTGTAAAGACTCCCAGTTCTGTTTCAATGATAAAGATTAGCCTGAAGTGCTCAACCACCAGAGCAACTGGAACCTAAGGGATGATGATGTTGACCTTCTCTGACCCTTGTGACTTCCATCAGCTAAAGCTTAGACTCTGTCCCGCCCAAGCCCCTTCATGAATGTGCATGTCCCCATAAACTTCCCCCAAAGGAAAAAAAAAGAAATTTAAAAACAAACAAAAAAACAAACAAACAAACTTCCCCAAATTTGCTGTGCAGGGAGATGCTGCTTTGGGGAAGGTCCCTGGTGTTCTTACTTGCTGCAAGTAATAAATTCTCCTGATCTTTGGCTTAGAGGGGAATCCAGTTTTCAGGTAACATAACCATGGCTAATATGTTGGTGTATTTCTTTGCAGAACTTAATGTATATGCATTTTTAGCTAGATAAGTTAATTTTATAACCTCTTTTCACTTAAACTGAACTCTTTTAAGGTATAATTTGTAATGATTATGTAACACTACATTATATTTGTGTTGGCTCTCCATGTGTTCATTTGTTGAATTGAAACAAATAATAGCAATGTTAATAGTACCATATTAATATGGTAATTTACTAAGGCCCAGATACTGTTCTAAGTGCTTAAATTTATGAACTTTTAAAATCTTCAAAGCAACTCTATGAGGTATTATTATTATCCCCATTTTACAGTTGAAGAAAGTGAGGCATAGAGAGTTTCACTTGCCCCAAATCACCCAAATACTAAGTGGTGGAGGCAGGAATTTCTCTTTCTTCTGAAGTCAGTTTTGATAGTCCATATTTATTAAATGGTATTGGAATAACTGAATAACCATCTAGAAAAAAAATTAGGTTGGCTTTCACACCACACTTTACCTTAGTATAAATTCCATATGAACCAAAGACTTAAATATAGTAGATGAAATTGTAAACATGCAAAAACAGTAGTTCTCAATGCTGGCTGAGCTTTAGAACCAACTCAGGAATTTAAGAATTACCATAAAAAAAGAACACAATTTTGCCATCTGCAAAATGGATGAATTTGGAGGACATTATGCTAAATGAAATAAGTCAGAGAAAGAAAAATACTGTATGATATCACTAATAGGTGCAATCTTAAAAATACAACAAATTAGTGAATACAACAAAAAAGAAGCAGACTCACGGATACAGAGAACAAATTGTGGTTACCAGTGGAGAGAAGGGTGGGAGAGGAGCAAGAAAGGGGTAGGGAAGTAAGAGATACAAACTATCAGGTATAAAATATGCTACAAGGATATATTATACAACAGTGGTCCCCAACCTTTTTGGCACCAGGGAAAAGTTTCGTGGAAGACAACTTTTCCACAGACTGGGGTCAGGTGGATGGTTTCGGGATGATTCAAGCACATTACATTTATTGTACACTTTATTTCTATTATTATTACATTGTAATATATAATGAAATAATTATGCAACTCATCATAATACAGAATCAGTGGGAGCCCTGAGCTTGTTTTCTTGCAACTAGATGGCCCCATCTGGGGGTGATGGGAGACAGTGACACTCGAAGTGTGTTGCTTATGCCCAGTCTCCTCTGTGATCTCGTTTTGGTTGCTGTCACTGCAGAAAACCCTGCTTCACAAAGATAGGATGTTGGAAATGGAAGCAGGCTTTTCAGTGCTTCTGTGGCAATCTCAGGATATTCCCCCTTGACTTTACTCCAGAACGTATGGAGATTTGAAGTTGTCTCAAACATACTTCTAAGGCCACTGCCTTAAAAGTTAAAAGCAGTTGATCCTCTTCTAGCACAGACAAAGTCGATTCACCTGGCTTACACATGAAGGGGTCGTGGATACATTCCTTCCCAGTTCAGGGGTCTTTTGTGGTTGGGAACTAATGCCCAAACTCTTTTGGAAGCTGAGATAGGTGATCATGCACCAGGTGGGAAAAAGAAGGCCCTGGCTCAGTCTCTTTCAAAATCTCTGCTAATGTTTGAAACATGTCAAAAATCCCAATGTTCACTCATCGCCCCCATAATTCCAGTTTGGCTTTGAATGCAGCCACTTTATCTGCCGACTTGAAAACAGTTGTCGTTCTCCCCTGAAGTGACAGACTGTCGTTGAGCAGGTTGAAAATGTCACAAAAGTAAGCAAGTTTTGCAACCCCTTCTGTGTCACTGAAATGTGCTGCCAGTGGTGACTGTTTTTCGAAAAGAAATCTCTGGAGCAGCTCTCATAACTCAAAAACTCAGGTCAGTGATCTACCTTTAGAAAACCATCTCACTTCTGTGTATAAGAGAAGACGTGTGTGCTCTGCGTCCATCTCCTCACAGAGCTGCGTGAACAGACGTGAGTTAAGGGCGTGTACTTTAATGTGGTTGATAATTTTAATCACATCCTGCAAAACGTTGTTAAGTTCAGGTGACATTTTTCGGCTAGCCAGCATTTCTCTATGGATGACACAGTGCGTAGACTCACATTCAGAAGCGACCTCTTTGACCAGAGAAGTGAGACCAGAAAGCCATCCAGTCATAGCAGCCGCTCAGTACGTGCATATACCGACACAAAATGAACAATTCAGCTTTCCTGATATGTAATCATTCAAAGACTTGAATAGTTCTGCAGCTGTGGTGTTGGTTGGCAACAAAAGTGCACATAACATATTCTCATGCACGTCCTCCTGAAAAATATATCGCACAAAAACAAACATTGTTGCCTTGTTGTCAACATCGGTAGACTTGTCAACCTGGATTGTGTACCACGGTGACACATTAACAATTGTGCCTCAGTATCCTCTGCTATTTCATCAATTTGTCTAGTTAGTTATGGCGCTAGACAAAAGAGGAACACATGCCACATTTTGAACTGCAGCCTATCGTAAAAGTTCATGACAAATGTCCTTAGCAGCAGGCAGGATCAACTCTTCACAATAGTAAAGGGCTTCTTAGCTCTAGCAATGTGGTTAGCCACTAAGAATGATGCTCTCAGTACAGACATATTTGATGAAGTGGTGGCCTTCAATAATTGCTTCTGTTCTTCATGTTCACATTTTTTTCTTTTGAAAAACTCCAAAGGCTTGTCTTTTAATGCAGGGTGCTTGGGCTCCATGTGGCAAAGCAGTTTCGAAGGTTTCATGGCTTCGTTGGATAGCCAGTCGCCACATATTATACAAAGCGGTCTTGGAGAATATGAATCACCTGTTGCAAAGAACCCATAATTTAAGTAAGACTCTTGGTATTTTCTTTTAAATGTAGCTTTTTTGTTGTTGGCAGTCTTAGTCTTCTGCGGTCTCATCATTGGGTCTTTCCCCCTTTTCACAGAAGCTCTCCACTGACGTTTTTTACTCATTTTGGCTAGGTTAGCTTATGGGCTTACCAAAACTGACTGAGACAAGTGTGCAGTGCAGGAAAGAGGGGCGGATGGAAGTGGTAAATAAAATAATGGGCGGGCCATGGGCAGACCAAAATAAGTGTCGGATTCTGACTTAAAGCCTGTCACCAGATACAGCTGTACAACTGAAGTACATCAACTCACTTGCACTATAAAGCCTGCCACCAGATGCAGCTTAATTGTCACTTGTCACTCGCTGATAGGGTTTTGATATGAGTCTGCAAGCAATTGATTTATTATGCTCACTGTGCAGTCAAACCTCTCTGCTAATGATGATCTGTATTTGCAACTGCTCCCCAGCGCTAGCATCACCGCCTCAGCTCCACCTCAGATCATCAGGCATTAGATTCTCATCAGGAGCACGCAACCTAGATCCCTTGCATGTACAGTTCACAGTAGGGTTTGAGCTCCTATGAGAATCTAATGCCCCTGCTGATCTGACAGGAGGCGAAGCTCAGGCGGTAATGCAAGTGATGGGGAACAGCTGTAAATACAGAGGAAGCTTTGCTCGCTGGCCTGCCACTCACCTCCTGCTGTGCAGCCCTGTTCCTAACAGGCCAAGGACCAGTACCGGTCTAGAGGTAAGGCCTAGGCATTCATATTTTTTAAAAGCTCCACTGGTAATTGGTATGCAGCCAGGACTGAGAAGCATTGACCAAAAGAAAAACTGTAGATTAAAAAAAAAGTCTGGGAAAAGAGAAAGCTTTTCTATGTATTATATAAAACTCAAAAGTTCAAAAGAAAAAGGTGATAAATTCAGTAGTGAGCAGTTACTGTTTAATGGGTATGGAGTTTCAGTTTGGTAAGATGCAAAGTTCTGGAGGTGAATGGTGATGACAGTTGCACAGCAATGTGAATGCACTTAATGCCATTGAACTGTACACTTAAACATAGTTGAAATGATAAATTTCATGTTGTATAAACATTTCCACAATAAAAAATTGCATTAGAAAAAAATCATAGGACTTCCCTGGTGGCACAGTGGTTAATAATCTGCCTGCCAATGCTGGGGACACGGGTTCGAGCCCTGGTCTAGGAAGATCCCACATGCCACGAGCAACTAAGCCCATGCACCACAACTACTGAGCCTGTGTTCTAAAGGCCGCGAGCCACAACTACTGAAGCCCGTACACCTAGAGCCCGTGCTCCTCAACAAGAGAAGCCACCTCAATGAGACGCCCGCACAACGAAGAGTAGCCCTAGCTCGCCGCAACTATAGAAAGCCAGCGTGCAAGCAACGAATACCCAATGCAGCCAAAATAAATAAAATAAATTTATAAAAAAAAGAAAAAGACAACATAGGCACAACAGACAGTTTACAGAAAAGAAAATACAAAAGATTCTTAAACACATGAAAAAAGACCATTTTCACTAATTGTAAGAGAAAATAAAATTAAAACTACACTAAAATATCATTTTCACTTAGATTGAGGAAGATAAAAAAAGTTGGATAACTCAATTGTTGGTAAGGACCTTAGGAAACAGTCATTCTTATTCCTTGCTGGTGAAAGTATAAATTTGTATATTTTCTATGGTGGGCCTATTTGGCAACATCTATTGAAATCTCCAATGTGCATACAATTTGATCCCATAATTTCACATCTAGGAATTTATACTACAAAAATATTCATATACAAAATGACATAAGTATAAGGTTATTAACTGCAATATTATTTGAAATAGCAAAAGATAAATCCAAACACCTATCAATAGAAGACTTGTCAAATAAGTTTTGATATGTCTGTTTTGTGTACTTTGGAGTACTCTGTGGGATGTTAGAAAAATAAGGTAGATCTTTACATGCTAATATGGAATGATTGTCATTATGTGCAAACAGCAAGAGAAAGGGTAAAGATAGACAAAATTCTATGTATGTAAGAAAATGGTTAAAAAAAAAGTAGCCTCTGGGAAGAGGACTGGGATATAAAGAAGACATTGTATGCTTTTAAAAATATTGATTAAAAAAGACCCCTATGAATATTTAACTTTTTTTCTTTAAATAAAGCTTCACTGGGGGAGGGAAAGAGCAATATAAAATAGCATCTAAAATGACAAAGGGTCTAGGATTTGTCGTTGTCTGCTTGTTTGTTTTTAAACAGCTGGGGAAGACTTGGGTATGTTCATGTGATGCAGGGATAGCATCAGTAGAAAGGAAAGGCTCCCGGAGCCAGTTATCTGGGTAGTGAAATCAGGATTAGGCAGGAGGCCTTAGCTTTGGGCAGGAGCAGACACACCTCCTTCGCTGACCTGGGTGAGATAAGGGGAGGATTGGTCCCTAAACAGATGAAACTGGGTGCGTGGGGTGGGGTTGAAGGAGCTCCAGACTCGAAGTCTCTATTTTCTCTGGAAAATATGAGATAAGTTATCTTCTGCTAGTGAAGGAGGAGTTGGTGGCCCAGGGGCATGAGGAGAGTGGTTAAAATTTAAAGCAGCTTGTAAAGCAAGCAAGCATTGAGGAGACTCAGAAAGTAATATTGGACAGATTTGAGGGCCTCATAAACCTTCAGTGATGGCAGTCTGTGAGGCTGAGTTTTCTCCAGCAGTTTTCAGCAACCTGGGTCACTGGGGCAGAGGGCCAGCAGAGAGTGAAGAGCAAGGGGATGGGCAGATATGAAGTGTCAGAGTGGATGAGGTCTGAGGCCAAGTGGGGAGCGGGTGAGTTGTTTGTCCTCTTTGTCTCCCCAGTGGACTGGGACCACTTTTTACCCTCAGGGCAGGGAGCCCCATCCCATCCCAGGCCCACTTTTCAGGGTCCCCAGGGTCTGATAGGGTGCCTAATCATGGGACACACCCACGGAATGTTTTCTGAATTATTCATTGACCTTGCAAAAGTAAAAACAAACAAAATCCAAGTCTTTCACTTTATTAAAGCTGTAAGGAGTCTTTTTTTTTTTTTTTAACATCTTATTGGAGTATAATAGCTTTACAATGGTGTGTTAGTTTCTGCTTTATAACAAAGTGAATCAGTTATACATATACATATATCCCCATATCTCCTCCCTCTTGCGTCTCCCTCCCACCCTCCCTATCCCACCCCTCTAGGTGGTCACAAAGCACCGAGCTGATCTCCCTGTGCTATGCGGCTGCTTCCCACTAGCTATCTATTTTACATTTGGTAGTATATATATGTTCATGCCACTCTCTCACTTCGTCCCAGCTTACCCTTCCCCCTCCCCATATCCTCAAGTCCATTATCTAGTAGGTCTGCGTCTTTATTCCCGTTGTAAGGAGTCTTTTATCACATTAAAATAAGCTGGCATTATCCAGCTTATTTACCTAATTTGTTCACCAGAGTTGTTTGCTACTTTCAAATGTGAAAACCGGGACTTCCCTGGTGGCGCAGTGGTTAAGAATCCGCCTGCCAATGCAGGAGACACGGGTTCGAGCCTTGGTCCAGGAAGATCCCACATGTGGCGGAGCAACTAAGCCCAGGCACCACAACTACTGAGCCTGCACTCTAGAGCCTGTGAGCCACAACTACTGAAGCCCGCACGCCTAGAGCCAGTGCTCCACAACAAGAGAAGCCACCGCAACAAGAAGCCCGTGCACTGCAATGAAGAGTAGCCCCCACTCACCGCAACTAGAGAAAGCCTGCGCGCAGCAACGAAGACCCAATGCAGCCAAAAAATTAAAAAAAAAAAAAAGAATAAAAATTAAAAAGGAAAAAACAAATATGAAAACCACTCTCAAAGATATTGAAGATCTATGTTTTTAAATACGCTCCAGGCTATGATTACAATGACAAATGATTTGCAGGATTCCAAGCATCCCCTCGTCTTTGCTAAAAACATTTTCAGCACTGTACTTAATATTCCCCTCTTTAATGATTCACTGCTGCCTACCTCTCTTCCAAAGTGTGTGTGTGTGTGTGTGTGTGTGTGTGTGTGTGTGTATTGGGGGGGGTGGTATGGGAGGAGGGTTCTGCAGAGGGAGGGGAGCACCTGCCCCTGTGATGGGGAGACACTTTGGTACTGACTCCTTAGTGTAGGTGGCTTGCAGCTCAGAGGGGCCAGCAAGTGCTCAGTTTGTGAGGAGTGAATAGGGGAGGCTCTTAGAAGTGATTTGGAGATCAATATGTGTCTTCTGTAATTGGAGAGGGCCAAGCTTCCTCTCTTCCAGCCTCTGGTTTTCTCTCACCTCCATGAGCAGAAGAGCTTACTGTAGCCTCAGAGAAACTCTCATTTGTTCAGCCATTCATCCAACAGTCTTTAAGCAGCTGCTGCATGCCAGCCCTGTGGTAGGAGTAGAAAGGGAGAGGTGCCCAAATCCTGGACACTCCCGAGGTGGCCTACAGACACGTGCTCCAGATGGTTCAAGGGCCCACAAATGCCTTTAGATATTATTATTTGGATTATTTGAATATCACTATTAGAAACTCACTCCTGAACCATCAGCGAGTGAGAGACAGCAGTGCCCTCTAGGGACCCGGCAAAGTACACGTGCCAGGCAGCACGTAGCTGCTAGGGCAGAATGGAGGCGTTGCTATGGAAACTGCCCGGGCAGCCTTTCCTCTCACAACCTCTAGGTTCCTTTCTTTGTAGCCATTTATTCCAGGGAGACACGTGCACAGCTGTCTCTCCTCCTTTTTCTCATCTCTAGGAAGCTACAAAATTGAGGAGGAGTTGTCGGCAAGTGGCATGGGGAGAGGATGAGTGGAGCTTGGGTAGGAAAACAGCTGCGGGGCGGGGGCAGTGGCGGTGCTTCCAGCAGACCAGCGGGGCAGTGGCTCGCACCAGGCTTACAACTCTGCCGCTGTGGCTGGAGAAGCCCCTCAGAGCTGATCACATTACATCACACCCACTGCCCGCCCCTCTCCCTGCCCCCACAGGCTGCATGGCATTTAGGAGCAAGGCCAGGCAGAGCAGGATTGCTATGATTAAGCCTCGCTCAGTTTCCCAGAAGCCAAGCACAAGGGTCTGGGGCCTCTAAGGCAGAGCAGTGTAGTTGAGAGAGCACTGGAATTGGAGTCAGGAGGCCTGAATTCTGGCCCTAATCCTGGCATAGTGTGACAATGTTAAGTCATTTCCAACCTTCCTGGCTGTTTGCTCATTTGGAAAATGAGAGGACTGGAGTAGAGCAATGATTCCAAAGTGTGGTATCAGATCCGTCTGAGAATCTTTATTAAGAAATGCAGATTTCTAGGCTCAACTCCAGGAATTCCTATTAAATATGTCTGGGGTGGGCCCTGGGAATCTGTATTAAGATGAATGCAAATTCAAATCACTTGCAGAGTCTGTTGATATACTTGAGACAGAGACACCTTGAGAACAGTCACAACCAGGACTTTGAATCACAGAGGTAAATGTCAAGGATACTCAGATAATTGGAGAGAGTATACTAAGAGAATGTTATCTGACTAGTCCCAGGCCTTTATGGCAGTGATGTCAATTACCTCATTATGTAGTGTCTTTTAGTACAAGAAAAAATGACCATCACTGAAACCCTCTTAGGAAGGCATAACTTCAAGTGTGTACTTTAGCATCAGAAATGGATGGGCACTCATCCAGCCTTTCCTGGGTGACCGTCATCCACCAACTGCCACACCAACGCTGCAAGAGGTGAGGGGCAAAGAATAGAACTCCTAATACTTTCTTGAAACTTTCCTTCCTTCACTTTAGTAAGTCAGTTCCCTCTGAGTCTTTCCTAAGGGAAAGACCTTTTTCATTTATTTACTCAGCAAATATTGATTGAATGCATATGTGCAACTAGACTCTGTGCTGGGCACTGGGGAGACAATGAAGGACAGGATCAAATATAATATGATGTCATGAGTGCTATGAATGTGTTATAGGACCTAGAGGGGTTCTCAACCCAGGCTGACCCCAAATATCTTCTTGCCCTTCTCCGCCTCTAAGTATGGGCATTCTTCAAAGCTCAGTTTTATACAGACATAAAATGGCATTTATTGGCAGAAGGATGGAGCAGAACAAGGTTGGCCATGACCAGCACACTGGATAGACTGAGGAAAAGAAGGTGGCCCTGGCAGGAAAAATCTCAGAGATGGTGATGAGAAATTCAGATTGGAGGTCAATCAGTATCCAGAAAGTCCAAAGAGCTTGAAAGAGATGACTATCCCGATAGGCAGGTAAAAACTAGACAGGTAGGTATATATTCCATGACTCCATCAGTGGTCATGTGGACTCAGCCTCAGGGTTCTAGGGCATGACTAGGGTGGTGCTTTGTCCAGGGAAACTGGGAGACTGAACAGGACATCAGGCGTGAACACAGACATGGACTATCACAAAGGAAGTGGCACAGATTTTCCTGGTCCCAAGACCTAAGAGAAATATCTCCTGGGGTCCTCAGAAATAGTCTTGTAATATGCCTTGGAACTATTCAATGAAAGCTGTACTAAGAGGGGTTAAAACAAAGTAGACCTACCATGAACTCCAGGCTCTCTTTGTCCTATCCAGACTCTCCTGCCAGAATAGGGGCAGAAGACAACTTCTAAGCATTATATCTAGATGAATGGGTGATTTGCATATCCTTCAAGCCAGGGGCTGACAAACTTTTTCTGTAAAGGGCCAGATAGTAAACATTTTAGACTTTAGGGCCATTAGGTCTCTGTTACAACTACTCAATACTGTCATAGGGTAAAGGCAGCCATAGAGAATCTGTAAACAAATTAGTGTGGCTGAGTTCTAATAAGACTTTTTTTTGGGATACTAAAATTTGCATTTCTTATAATTTCCATATGTCACAAAATGTTTTTTGGAGGGTTTTTTTTCTCCAACCATTTAAATTCTTAGCTTGTGGACTGTAGCTATCCAAAAACAGGCAGCAGGCTGATTTGGTCCATGTGCCATGGTTTGCTGACCTCTGCTTCAGATGTTCCTCCATAATGAGTAATTTTTATAACTGATTAAGAAATCAGGAGGTGAAGGGTTTGGGTAACATTAGCTATTGTTACAGACAAACCTCAAAATCTCAGTGGCTTACCATGAATGTATTTCTGCTTATGTCAGGTGTTCCTAATGGGTGGGCAGCTTTCCTCCAACGGGTGACTCAGCAACCTGGGCTCCATCTACCTTCTGGCTCCACTCCCAGTCAGCAGACGGGGGGAGACAAGGTGACGGTGGGGCTGCTTCTCAACCACATCAGCCCAGAAGGGGCACATACAACTGGGCCATGTTTAGATGCAAAGGGTTGGGCAGAGGGAATGCTGAGAAAGACAGCAGCTGGCCATGTCTGGTAATGATGCTCCCCTGTGGAAGAGAGTGTAAATCTGCCGGGTTGCTAGCTGCCCTGCTACAGTGACATTCTTGGACAAGAACTTGAGGGTTGATAGTGATGCTGATTAAGCATGGTTCTGTGAACCAAGCTGAGTGTAAAGAGGACATTCTTCTATGAAGTAAAAGCTACTGACCACACCACATGCCTGAAGTACATGGAGGGCCAAGACTTCCCTCTGAAAACCACTCTGGGTGTGCTCAATACAAACTCTAATATGTAGATGGTGGAAGTCTCAACATTCTTCACACAAAAACATGACTATAACATATTTTGTCTGGAAAAGCTTCAAAGAGTTGTAACCAATTATCCAATATGGCCATAAAAAATCATCAACAAAGAACTCAGGGAACCTATAAGATTAAGCGATATAATCTCCTGTTGAACCTTCCAAAATACAGTTATCTTAAAATGTAGTTCCAGGTAACTTAAAGATTCTCAGCTTTGGCACTCTTTACCTTCTGGGCCAGATACTTCTTTGTTGTTGGGGGTGACCTGTGCATTATAGGGTATCAGTAGCTTCCCTGGCCTCTACACACTAGATGCCAGTGGCATCCTTTGCCACCCTTCCTTGGTTGTGACAACCAAAAATGTCCTTGGACATTGCCAAGTGTCCCTGGGGGGCAAAACTGCCCTGAGTTGAGAAATACTGTGTGACTAAATGATAGAACTTAGTGAATAAAATTGTTGAAAATGAGCCAACTAAATTTTGCAGGTGTGAATATAAATGACAATGTTGATTCTAGAGGTTTGTCTTGGTTCAGGCTTTCTGACAATGATTAGGAATTGGGCTAAGTCCTCTCTTGTTAAAGATGACACTCGATCAGCAGCATAGACAAAAATAGCTGCCTTCAATACATTCCTTTCAGTTCTCAGTATTAGGAGGGCATTTAGCTACATATCCCAAAGTGGTTTCATGTAAGGATACGGGATTGCTGCTAAAATGTGCCAGAATTAACTTAATTAACTTAATAGTTTAAAAACTATTCTCTGATCTGCCAGGTTTTTCCTACCAACCCTAGCCCTGGAGGTGGCTCTAGATTACAGGTTTCAAATACACAAATACTGCTCAGAACCCCTGACCTTTACTATTTTCTGGCTGCAGTCTCCAAGGCCAAGATATAATCAATAAAGCCTGAAAACTGAATCTGTTTCTGAACACATGCTCTACAGTGTGATGGAGAATGCACTTAGCCTCATGGCTGAAACAAACAACAAATTGTTAGTTAGCTTTGTCATTATTATTGCTATTATTATTACTACTGTATAACAATGGGCATTTGCAGAGTGGCTTGCATTAAAGCTATGCAAGCTTGTAGTATAGAATATCTCCCTACCTTGTAGTTCATTAAAGAGGAAATTAGAGCAGAATAAAACCCAGACTCTTTAACATGGCCTTCAAGACCCTGAGTGATCTAGCACCTAACTAAATCTAAGCTCATCTTGCCCCACTCTTCCCCCGGCTCACCAAACTTTGGCTTTTAAACATTCCTCTCACCTCTGCAGATTTGGCTTCAGTAGGTCCAGGAACGAGTACTTTTTTAGAGTCTCCCACTGGTTCTTATGGGCTGACAGATTTGCAAGTTGTGGCTACAAGTTGTGCATGGCTTAAACCTCAGCCAGCTCCAAAGCCAGACAGTTGCCAAATGAAATAAAAAGCAGGGGCTCTATGAACCAAGGACTTCCTATCTAAGGATGGGGAGGCTGTTGTTTTAGTGGCAATGTGGTCTGAGACTGAACTTGCTGAGAGTGAGGGGGTAGAGGGGACAAGCCCCAGGAGGGCAGATCCTAGTAGGCAAAATGAATAATGCAATTTCCACTTCAGGACCTTCTTCTAAGTGTGAGGGGTGTGTGTGTGTGTGTGTGTGTATGTGCGTATATGTGTGTTGGGGGGAGGTGAGCTCAAGGCCTCAGCTTAGAGCTAGACACTCTGGGGGAGGAGTGGAGTAAAACTTTCCTATTGTCAAAATTCCCTTCAATGGCCTGCATCTGCCCATGAAGTCCAATGTTCAGGATAAACATATCCTACTCTGCTTAGGAATTCATTTGCACACTGACATTTAACACTTAAGAGCCACTAATGATGGTGGTACAACCTTGTAGGTGTAATGAATGCCCCTGAATTGTACACTCAAAAATGATGTTTTATGTTATATATATATTTTACCACCTCCCGCCCCTCCCAAAAAAGAACCACTGAGCTGGACTAGAGGCTGTGATAAAAGGCAAATCTATATATATGTGGATGTGGGACATTTAAATAATTCCCTTTAACCTCCAAAAGGAGGATGGGTGGTCAATTTCAAAGAGTTCTTGCTTGTCTGCAGGATTTATTACATTCTGACCTTTCTCTTATTGAACTTTTTATTATGAAAATTAAAAAATACACTTAAAAAGTGGAGAGAATTGAACAATGAACCCCCTTTGAATCCAGGACCCAGCTTTAACAACCATCAACTTTTGCTGTTCTTGTTTATATAGCCCTCTAACTTTCCTTTCTTTCTCTTTCTCCTTTCCTTCTTTCTTTCTTTCTTCCTTCCTTCCTTCCTTCCTTTCTTCCTTCCTTCCTTCCTTCCTTCCTTCCTTCCTTCCTTCCTTCCTTCCTTCCTTCCTTCCTTCCTTCCTTCCTTTCTTTCTTTCTTTCTTTCTTTCTTTCTTTCTTTCTTTCTTTCTTTCTTTCTGTATTTTAAAGCATATCACAGGCATATTTACAGTTCATCCATAAACACTTCAATTTTCCTATTCTAACATTAAGTTTTCATAGCTTAAATCTCATTAAAGGATTCATTTGCTGGTCTAAGGATTAATGAGATAAGTTAGCTTTGTCATTATTATTGCTATTATTAGGTTCAAAAGTCAGCTCAGTTTCTAAATTAGTGTTTGATTCTCATTCCATGTGATAGGTGGTCCAACCTTCAAAAACTTTACACTCTACCTGAAAAAACAAACAATGGATATAAAATAAGATTGTGCAGAATTAAAGGCTACAATCACCAAACCACAAATGTCAAAGGGCAGCCAGTGTAAATTCTGTAATAAGACCTGAATCTTGTGCATGTCAGCTGTGCAGGAATTCAAGAGAGGGGGCTGCCTCTCTGAACCAAGCAGTTGGAGAGGTCAAGATAAGAAGATACCAGGAATGGGTCTGGAATAGATAATCTCTTTTCTTGGCCCTGAACATTTGGTGTCCCTCACAAGATCATTTGTAACTGGCAAGATTTAGAGATCTAGATTGCTAGTCTTTTTTAGTTGATAATACCTTTCTTTTCTTTTTTTTAAAAATAGATCTTTATTGGAGTATAATTGTTTCACAATACTGTGTTAGTTTCTGTTGCACAACAAAGCAATTCAGCCATATGCATACACATTTCCCCATATCCCCTCCATCTTGAGCATCCCTCCCATCGTCCCTATCCTACCTCTCTAGGTCATCTCCCTGTGCTATGCTGCTGCTTTCCACCAGCCAACTATTTACATTTGGTAGTGTGTATATGTCAATGCTACTCTCACTTTGCCCCAGCTTCCCCCTCCCACCCTCACGTCCTCAAGTCCATTCTCTATGTCTACCTCTTTATTCCTGCCCTGCAACTAGGTTCATCAGTACCTTTTTTTTTTCTTTTTTTAGATTCCATATATATCCATTAGCATACGGTATTTGTTTTTCTCTTTCTGACTTACTTTACTCTGTATGACAGTCTCTAGGTCCATCCACCTCACTACAAATAACTCAATTTCATTTCTTTTTATGGCTGAGTAATATTCCATTGTATATATGTGCCACATCTTCTTTATCCATTCATCTGTCGATGGACACTTAAGTTGCTTCCATGTCCTGGTTATTGTAAATAGTGCTGCAGTGAACATTGTGGTACATGTCTTTTTTTGAATTATGGTTTTCTCAGGGTATATGCCCAGTAGTGGGATTGCTGGGTCATATGGTAGTTCTATTTTTAGTTTTTTAAGGAACCTCCATACTGTTTTCCATAGTGGTTGTATCAATTTACATTCCCACAAATAGTGCAGGAGAGTTCCCTTTTCACCACACCCTTTCCAGCATTTATTGTTTCTAGATTTTTTGATAATGGCCATTCTGACCAGTGTGAGGTGATACCTCATTGTAGTTTTAATTTGCATTTCTCTAATAATTAGTGATGTTGAGCATTTTTCATGTGCCTCTTGACCATCTGTATGTCTTCCTTGGTGAAATGTCTATTTAGGTCTTCCACCCATTTTTAACTGGATTGTTTGTTTTTTTGATACTGAGCTCCATGAACTGTTTGTATATTTTGGAGATTAATCCTTTGTCTGTTGTTTCATTTGCAAATATTTTCTCCCATTCTGAGGGTTGTCTTTTTGTCTTGTTTATGGTTTCCTTTGCTGTGCAAAAGCTTTTAAGTTTAATTAAGTCCCATTTGTTTATTTTTGTTTTTATTTCCATTACTCTAGGAGGTGGGTCAAAAAAGATCTTAGTGTGGTTTATGTCAAAGAGTGTTTTTCCTATGTTTTCCTCTAAGAGTTTTAGAGTGTCTGGTCTTATACTTAAGTCTTTAATACATTTGGAGTTTATTTTTGTGTATGGTGCTAAGTAGTGTTCTAAGTGCTTTCAAATCCTCTGCTGTATACGATCCCTTCATTTCTCCTATAACCTTCTTATACCACTGGTCCCCATCACAAATTCTTTATTCCGTTCTCTCCTTGGGCGTGCTTCCATCTACTCCTTGCTTCTTCTACCCCAGAACCTTCAAGACTCTGTTTATGTTGGGCACTGGGAAGGCACTGTCCCATCAGCCTTTCTCCAGCCTCCTGGTTCTTTAGTGGGGCTGTGGTGGAGCCCACTGCTGCTGTTTGAAACCAGTGAACTTTACTTGTTTTTTGGACTTGAACTAGCCATGGACTCAGAGAGAGAGCCTGATGGGCAAATCCATGTAAATGGTGAATACAAGACTCCAGTGACGAAAAAGCAGCAGGTAGGGGAGGGAAGAAAAGAAGGAAGGGAGAATGGGATGAATTAGGAGTGTAGCTGAGGGTGTAGAAGAGGCTGGTGGCAGAGATCCAGTGCTCAGAATGTCTGGGGCCCAGCTCAACTAGAACAAAAGCAGGACCTGATCATTACTACTCGATGCCTTCCTGGTCTATCCAGGCCATATCAGGGAAAATTCAAGCAGAAATCTAAGTCGGGTCAGAGTGAACAAATTCTGAAGGGAGAGAGATGAAAAATGACCTGAGTTGGCAACAGGCTGATGTCAGGTAGTAACAGTACAGTGGGATTTAACACCCTGGTGCTCTGTAACCTCTAGCTTCCTGTTCTAGACACTTGTTACTTACAGTGTGGTTTTGGGATTGGCAGCATCTGTATTACTGGGAGGTTGTTAGCAATGCAGAACCGCAGGTCCTGCTCAGACTTACTGAATCAGAAACTTGGGGGTGGGAATTCCCTGGCAGTCTAGTGGTTAGGACTCTTTGTTTCCACTGCGGGGTCCGGGTTCAATCCCTGGTCGGGGAAAGAAGATCCCAAAGCAGCGCAGCAGAGCTGGAAAAAAAAAAGAAAGAAAGAAGAAGAAAAAAAGAAACTTTGGGTTGGCATTCCTTGGCTCGTGGCTACATCACTCCAAACTTTGCTTCTATTGTCGTCATATCCTTCTCTGGCTCTGACACTTCTGCCTCCTTCTTATAACACTTGTGATTACATTGGGTCCACCTGGATAATCCAAGACTTCTATCCATCTCAAGATTATGAACTGAAGCACATCTACAACATCCCTTTTACCATGTAAGGTAATATATTTGCAGGTTCTGGGAATTAGGATGTGACATTTTGGGGGGCCCACTATTCACCCTACTACAGGAAACCATTAGAGAAGTGACGAAATTTGACATATATTTTAAGAGTAATTATGGCTGCTGTTTTGAAAATAGTTTTGTGGGGGCAAGAATGGAAACAGGAAAATTTGTTACTATATCAGAGTGAGTCTTTAAATTCTGAGGGCCTTGTTGGCTGTTCCCACATAAGCGAGCACATAATTCTGTTATGGGCTGAATTTTGGCCCGTAAAATTCCTGTGTTGAAGCCCTAACCCCTAGTACCTCAGAATGTGGCCATATTTGAATATAGGGCCTTTAAAAGGGTGATTAAGTTAAAATGAGTCTGTTAGGGTGGGCCCTAATCCATTCTGACTGGTGTCTTTATAAGAAGAGGAAATTTGGACAAATGAAGAGACACCAGGGATGTACGCACACAGAGAAAAGACCATGTGAAGACACAGTGAGAAGGTAGCCACCTGTAACCCAAGGAGAGAGGCCTCAGGAGAAACCAACCCTGCCAACACCTTGATCTTGGACTTCCACCTTCCAGAACTTTCAGAAATAAATTGTTGTTAAGCCACCTAGTCTATAGTATTGAGTTGTGGCAGCCCTAGCAAACTGAGACAAATTTAAAATGTCTTCCTGAAATCCAGATGCAGACTCTCCTCCTGACCCCTCAGTTCATGATTCTTGTCAGAAAAGGAAGTCGTGTCAGAAAGGTAGTTGGCAGGATCTTCCTGAAGTAACCTCACCTACATCCCAAGAGTGAACACTTAAAACAATCTTTGCTCTTTAAAAGACACTGTTTAAAAAAGGAAAAGAAAAGCCACAGACTGGGAGGAACAATTTGCAAAACACATACCTGATCGAGGCTTGTATCCAGAATAC
Source organism: Balaenoptera musculus (assembly GCF_009873245.2). Taxonomy (NCBI): domain Eukaryota; kingdom Metazoa; phylum Chordata; class Mammalia; order Artiodactyla; family Balaenopteridae; genus Balaenoptera; species Balaenoptera musculus. The sequence continues at coordinate 26,644,229 of NC_045797.1, forward strand.
ATAAACCACCTAAGTAAGACATGGGCAAAAGATTTGAACAGATACTTCACATTAGACGAGGTACAGATGGCAAATAATCACACAAAATGATGATCAACATCATTAGTAACTAAGAATATGCAAATTAAAGCCATAATGAGCCATCACTATGTACCTACCTACTAGAGTGGCTTTAAAAAAACTGACAATACCAAGTGTTTACAGGAATTCAGAGCAATAGAAACCTCATACACTGCTGGTGGAAATGCAAAATGATACAGCCACTTGGGACAACAGTTTGGTAGATTTTTAGAAGGTTTAAACATACTCTTACCATATGACCCTGCAATCTTAAGTATTAAACCAAGAGAAATAAAAATGTTTTACTGAAAGACCTGTGTGGGAATATTTATAGCAGCTTTATTCATACTATCTCAAGCTGGAAACAACCCAATGTCTCTCAACTGGTGAGCAGATGAACAAACTGTGGCACATCCACACAATGGAATACTACTCAGAAATGAAAAGGAATGAACTATCAATATAAGCAAGAAAATGGATGACTCTCAAAAGCATTATGCTATTGAAAGAAACCACAAAACAAAGGCTACATACTGCATGTTCCATGACTTTTTGAAAAGGCAAAACTATAGGGATATAAATAGATTGGTGGTTGCTGGGGGCAACCCAGTTCCCTGGGTGAATTTTGGAGGGGTGATATATAATACCATATAATTGTGGTGGTCCTTACATGACTGTATATATTTGTCAAAATTCATTAAATTGTACATTTAAAATTGGTAAATTTAAATGTGTGTGAATCATACCTTGTAAAGCTGATTTAAAACAATAAGACCCCATACTACCTGGACATGGGGAGAGGATATCTAAGCTATGACTCGGGATAGATGCAGTCCCTGTGCCTTGAGTCCTGATGGCTACTTCTATACAGGTCACTCTACCACAGTGGTGGAGCACTGAACCCCCAGCCGTCCTTGTCAGTGGAGGAGACGTCGGGATCACTCACAGGCAGCTGTGACAATGTCTTTTTCCACAATGTAGCTGAAGAGCAGGGAAGTGATTTTAATGCATATTAAAGTTTGAAAACCACTAGTTTAAAAGAGGGGTCTTTAGCAGTAAGGGAGGCGCTATCTGTGTGTGTGTGTGTGTGTGTGTGTGTGTGAGAGTATCTGTCTGTCTGTCTGTTTGTAGGAAGGAGGCTGAGGGGGAGGGAGCATTTATAAGTGCATTTATAAGTGCAAGTAGAATGGGGAAGACAACCTATGAGATTTTAATACCCTTAGATAATCTGGGCTCAAACTACTTTGGGAGAGCTAAGACCCTGTTGATAACCATTATCTTTGGCTCCAACTACCTTCTCCACCACTTTTTCCCTGTGACTCCAAAGTCTCTCCCCCATCAGAGGCTCATCCCTTCTCCTTGAGCTTTAGGGACCTTACCATTGTTTTCATCAGCTGTTAATGAGAGTTGCTTAAATCTGTTCCTCAGTTCCTCAGTGTTACATCCTATTATCATCCACCTTTTACAAAGAAAAAAGTTTCTTGTCTCAGTTCACCCAGTGAGTAAGTGGACAGCTTCCAGGCTTCCAGCTCCAGGGTCTCCTGGGCCAGATGGCTTCCATAATTTCCCACTACCCCTCACCATCCAAGAGTTTAATTCTGAATATTCCCTTTGTGACCATGAATCAGAGTGAGGAGGAAAATGGGGTGGTGGGGAGAGGGGGCCTGGCAACAGGGTACAGAGGTGACCAGGAGAGAATGACTAGGAGATGATGGTTTTGAGCTCCCTACAGTTTCTGTCCCAGGGTATTTGGCTGGGGACAGTGGGGGGCAGAGTTGGGGAAGGTACACCTCTATAAGAGAAAAAGCTGCTAGAAGTGGCAAACAATGTAACTATAATTGTCAGGAGACCACCTCAGGAAGTGGACAACATGCTGTGGTCACAACTATGAGACCCTGATAGAAAACCTCACCATGTGGGAAGAGCAGAGCCCGGAGCCCGGAGATAAGGATTTCTGTCTTGACTTATGTTTACTAAACCTTGAACAAGTCACAAACCTTCTTTCAGCAAATGCTTAACCCAAATAAGACAATATATTCCAACGTGTTTTGTAAAATGCTACACAAGAAGGAGATATTATTCCAAAAACTGGCAAACCTTCATTAGAAGAGCAATCCTTGTGACATGAAAAATGTCTTGTACCACCTTTCCTGAGGCAACGGTGCTGCTGCTTTACACTTGAGCATTTAAAAGCCAGCACTTGAAAGATTTATTTGCAATCTTTGTTCCAAAGTAACTTGCTGGCAACTCACTCAATTCTTTCTAACCAGGCACAGCCGAATGTCAGTGTCAGTTATCTCTTGGGTAGCAGAATTAGAGTTGATTCTTATATTATTTTTATATGGCTCTGCATTTAAGAAAACAAAGGCATGGACATGTGAAATAGTGGGGAGGTTTTGGATAACTACAAGAAGTCAGGTGTGTTTGGAAGTTGGAATATTTGCGGAAGGAGATGGGGTGGGAGCTTGATGACAGCCGTGCTGGGGACTGTGTTTGTGGAGTCCTCTTTTCAAAGGCCCTTAGCCTACCCTGCTCTGGGTTTAAAGCTGTGGCCCTCAAAATGTGGTCCCTAGACCAGCAGCACTGGCCTTGCCTGGAAACTTGTTAGAAATACAAATTCTTAGGCCCCACCCCATATGTATTGCAGCTGAAATTCTGGGGCTAGAGCCCAGCTCTGTTTTAATTAGCCTGCACGTTGAAACCTGAAAACCACTGGTTTAAAGCATGCCTAAGCTGGGACAGTGCTCCTTGCTCCTAGTGAGCTGGCAAAAAAGAACCAGTTGCCTCAATCATCTATTAGCCCACCCTTTTGTGTGGGGTCCCCTGGGTTAGTTCTCCAAGCCCTAGATAGGTCCTCTTCTCTGACATAATGGCAGTGAGGTGAGGCCTTGCAGTTGAATGATTAGTTGGGATTTTATTTACAGTCAGAGAACCATCTGGGAGGGACAAACTTCACAGCGCTTGCTCAAATTTAGTTGCTTCTCACTTTGGGTTAAAAAAGATCTGAGACTTCCCTGGTGGTGCAGTGGTTAAGAATCTACCTGCCAGTGCAGGGGACATGGGTTCGATCCCTGGTCCGGGAAGATCCCACATGCCATGGAGCAACTAAACCCGTGCGCCACAACTACTGAGCCCACATACCACAACTACTGAAGCATGCGTGCTCTAGGGCCCGTGTGCCATAACTACTGAGCCTGTGCTCTAGCGCCTGTGAGCCACAACTACTGAAGCCCGTGCACCTAGAGCTCGTGCTCCGCAACAAGAGAAGCCACCCAATGAGAAGCTCACGCACAGCAATGAAGAGTAGCCCCCGCTCGCTGCAACTAGAGAAAGCCTGCACACAGCAATGAAGACTCAATGCAGCCATAAATTTAAAAAAAAAAGATCTGGAAGTAACCCAAAAGAGGTCCTCAGAAGGCACTGGGTCATCTAGTTCTAGGGTGTTACAGTGTGCTCCTTGCTGGTTCTCCAGACTCTGCAGTTGCTCCCTGCTTGTTCCCATTATCCAAGGACAGAGCCTCCCACCTGGGCCTCCCCACAGATCAAGGAGGCCAGGGGTGCATTGAATTGCTATAAATCCCTCAGGGCCACCAGCTCCAACACCTCGGACTCTCAGATCCCTCACCTGGAAACCATCTCTGCTTTACCTGCATTTACTTTACTCTGAAACCCTACTTAGAAATACAACCATCCCTGTAGATCTTATCTTCCTTACAGTCTAAAGTGTTTAGTATATAGTAAAGAGTTCAGTAAATAATAGTTACTACTATGGTTATTATTATTTTGTGTTAAACAGGGAGAGAAGGGGTGGAGGGCATCCCAGTAAGAGGAAACAGCAGGGTCGGCTGTATGGTTTGTAAGGCCCAGTGCAAAGTGAGGCCTGGCCAGAGGGCTGAGAAATCATTTTCCCCTTCCCACGGGCTCACTGCCCCAACTCAGGTCTGATGGGTTTCCCCCAAGAGACTGCAACCTCTGTGCAGGGACATGCTAAGAACCTGTGTCAGGGGTGGGAAAGGGGCCGTTACTGAGTCACCTGCCAAAAATCATCACCAGAGCACTGCCAGATCAGGGCAGGGATGGTCACCACCACCTCCTCCAGGAAGCACATCTCACCTTGACCCTCCTCACTCATGCACCCATTGCCCTGAGGCTGGAGGGCAATGGAGGCAATGACCTGGGCAATGACCCAGTTGTCACACGGGCAGAGGGCAACAGTTGTTATGAAGTGGGAAGGGGGATAGTGGGCTCCAGTGCAAGGAGCAGATGGCCAAAAACTCATCCCAAGCAGGCGGTGGAAGTGGGATCACACATGAGCTGAGGCTCTGAGCCTTTGTGCATGCTCCATTACCCCATTGGACTTCACTTACAAATTCAAAGACATAATTATTAAGAATTTCAAGACAGCAACCAACCAGAGAGCCCTCTAAGTGTGGAGCCCTGTATGACTGCCCTGGTCATGTGTCCATGAAGCTGGTCCTGTGGGACAGAATATGTAAAGACATGGCATATAGTGAAACTGCAAGATGGTCCATTGTAAGAAAAAAGTAAGAGTAAGTTCTGAGATGAGGAGACGTAGGAGGGGAGGCTAGAAAGACAGACAGGAATATAATATTTAACAGATAGGCAAAAGTAGAGCCATAAAACTTTGATTTAAGTTAAAGGATATAGTAATATATAATCAATACAAAAAATTTGAAATATGGGACTGTATTAGTTTCCTAGGGCTGCTGTAACAAATTATCACAAATTGGGTGGCCTAAAGCCACAGAAGTTTCTTCTTTCATAGTTCAGGAGGCCAGAAGTCCAAAAGTCAAGGTCTTGGCAGGTTGATACCTTCTGGAGCCTCTGAGGGGGAAAGCTGATGCCTCTCCTAGCTTTTCCTGGTTTCCTGGGTGCCAGCAATCCCAGGCATTCTTTGGCCTGTGGATGCATCAATCCAGTCTTCACCTCCCTCTTCACATTACCTTCTACTCTGTATCTTTGTCTTTTCCTCTTCTTATAAGAACACCAAGCATTGGATTTAGGACCCACCCTAAATCCAGGATTATTTCATCTTGAGATCCTTTACTAATTATTCTTTTTACAAATAAGGTCACATTCTGGGGTTCTACTGGACATGGATTGGAGGAATTGGGGGGGGAGGGGACATTATTCAACTCACTACAGGGACAGTAAAAAGAAGAAGAATAAAATCATCCATGCTTCTGCTACCTAGAGCTAACATTGATGAATACCTTGTTATATTGGTGGGCAGTGGTAAGCACTAAGGGCTGGAGTGAAAGATGGGAGGCTGCATAAAGAGGAGTTTGGGAGCCATGCAAAATGATTAGCAGGTGAATTTTAGAAAGATAATAACTTTAGAAAGATAAGACTTTCTTCTGGACTTCAGCCCATCTAGTCCCACCTAACTTCAAAGGTCTTTTACACTCAGAATTCAAATCTCATTCCAATATGTCTCTGGAACCATTGGTTATCATAAACAAACCTCCTTATTTTATTTATTTATTAAAAAAATTTTTTTAAACATCTTTATTGGAGTATAATTGCTTTACAATGGTGTGTTAGTTTCTGCTGTATGACAAAGTGAATCAGCTATACATATACATATATCCCCATATCTCCTCCCTCTTGCGTCTCCCTCCCACCTTCCCTATCCCAGCCCTCTAGGTGGTCACAAAGCACTGAGCTGATCTCCCTGTGCTATGTGGCTGCTTCCCACTAGCTATCTATTTTACATTTGGTAGTGTATATATGTCCATGCCACTCTCTCACTTCATCCCAGCTTACTCTTCCCCCTCCCCGGGTCCTCAAGTCCATTCTCTACCTCTGCATCTTTATTCCTGTCCTGCCCCTAGGTTCTTCAGAACCATTTTTTTCCTGTAGATTCCATGTATATGTGTTAGCATATGGTATTTGTTTATCTCTTTCTGACTTACTTCACTCTGTATGACAGACTCTAACTCCATCCACCTCACTACAAATACCTCCATTTCATTTCTTTTTATGGCTGAGTAATATTCCATTGTATATATGTGCCACATCTTCTTTATCCATTCATCTGTCAATGGACACTTAAGTTGCTTCCATGTCCTGGCTATTGTAAATAGAGCTGCAAAGAACATTTTGGTACATGACTCTTTTTGAATTATGGTTTTCTCAGGGTATATCCCCAGTAGTGGGATTGCTGGGTCATATGGTAGTTCTATTTTCAGTTTTTTAAAGAACCTCCATACTGTTCTCCAGAGTGGCTGTATCAATTTACATTCCTACCAGCTGTGCAAGAGGGTTCCCTTTTCTCCGCACCCTCAACAGCATTTATTGTTTCTAGATTTTTTGATGATGGCCATTCTAACTGGTGTGAGGTGATACCTCATTGCAGTTTTGATTTGCATTTCTCTAATGATTAGTGATGTTGAGCATCCTTTCATGTGTTTGTTGGCAATCTGTATATCTTCTTTGGAGAAATGTCTATTTAGGTCTTCTGCCCATTTTTGGATTGGGTTGTTTGTTTTCTTGATATTGAGCTGCATGTGCTGCTCATAAATTTGGAGATTAATCCTTTGTCAGTTGCTTCATTTGCAAATATTTTCTCTCATTCTGAGGGTTAGCTTTTCGTCTTGTTTATGTTTTCCTTTGCTGTGCAAAAGCTTTTAAGTTTCATTAGGTCCCATTTGTTTATTTTTGTTTTTATTTCCATTTCTCTAGGAGGTGGGTCAAAAAGGATCTTGCTGTGATTTAAGTCATAGAGTGTTCTGCCTATGTTTTCCTCTAAGAGTTTGATGGTGTCTGGTCTCACATTTGGGTTTTTAATCCATTTTGAGTTTATTTTTGTATACGGTGTTAGGGAGTGTTCTAATTTCATTCTTTGACATGTAGCTGTCCAGTTTTCCAACACCACTTATTGAAGAGGCTGTCTTTTCTCCATTGTATATTCTTGCCTCCTTTATAAAAAATGAGGTGACCATAGGTGCGTGGGTTTACCTCTGGGCTTTCTATCCTGTTCAATTGATGTATATTTCTGTTTTTGTGCCAGTACCATACTGTCTTGATTACTGTAGCTTTGTAGTATAGTCTGAAGTCTGGGACCCTGATTTCTCCAGCTCCATTATTCTTTCTGAAGATTGCTTTGGCTTTTCGGGGTCTTTTCTGTTTCCATAAAAACTGTGACATTTTTTGTTCTAGTTCGGTGATAAATGCCAGCGGTAGTTTGATAGGGATTGCATTGAATCTGTAGACTGCTTTGGCTAATATAGTCATTTTCACAATGTTGATTCTTCCAATCCAAGAACACGGTATATCTCTCCATCTGTTTGTATCATCTTTAATGTCTTTCATCAGTGTCTTATAGCTTTCTGCATACAGGTGTTTTGTCTCTTTAGGTAGGTTTATTCCTAGGTATTTTATTCCTTTTGTTGCAATGTAAATGGGAGTGTTTCCTGAATTTCTTTTTCAGATTTTTCATCATTAGTGGAGAGGAATGCAAGAGATTTCTGTGCATTAATTTTGTATCCTGCTACTTTACCAAATCCATTGATTAGTTCTAGTAGTTTTCTGGTAGCATCTTTAGGATCCTCTATGTGTAGTATCATGTCATCTGCAAACAGTGACAGCTTTACTTCTTCCTTTCTGATTTGGATTTCTTTTATCTCTTTTTCTTCTCTGATTGCTGTGAGTAAAACTTGCAAAACTATGTTGAATAATAGTGGTGAGAGTGGACAACCTTGTCTTGTTCTTGATCTTAGAGGAAATGGTTTCAGTTTTTCACCATTGAGAACGAGGTTGGCTGTGGGTTTGTCATATATGGCCTTTATTATGTTGAGGTAAGTTCCCTCTATGCCTACCTTCTGGAAGATTTTTATCATAAATGGGTGTTGAATTTTGTCAAAAGCTTTTTCTGCATCTATTGAGATGATAATATGGTTTTTCTCCTTCAATTTGTTAATATGGTTTGTCACATTGATAGATTTGTGTATATTGAAGAATCCTTGCATTCCTGGGATAAACCCCACTTGATCATGATGTATGATCCTTTTAATGTGCTGTTGGATTCTGTTTGCTAGTATATTGTTGAGGATTTTTGCATCTATGTTCATCAGTGAAATTGGCCTGTAGTTTTCTTTCTTTGTGACATCTTTGTCTGGTTTTGGTATCAGGGTGACAGTGGCCTCGTAGAATGAGTTTGGGAGTATTCTTCCTCTGCTATATTTCGGAAGAGTTTGAGAAGGATAGGTTTTAGCTCTTCTCTAAATATTTGATAGAATTCTCCTTGAAGCCATCTGGTCCTGGGATCTTGTTTGTTGGAAGATTTTTAATCACAGTCTCAATTTCAGTGCTTGTGATTGATCTATTTATATTTTCTATTTCTTCCTGGTTCAGTCTCGGAAGGTTGTGCTTTTCTAAGAATTTGTCCATTTCTTCCAGGTTATCCATTTTATTGGCATAGAGTTGCTTGTAGTAATCTCTCATGATCCTTTGTATTTCTGCAGTGTCAGTTGTTATTTCTGCTTTTTCATTTCTAATTCTATTGGTCTGAGTCTGCTCTCTTTTTTTCTTGATGAGTCTGGCTAATGGTTTATCAATTTTGTTTATCTTCTCAAAGAACCAGCTTTCAGTTGTATTGATCTTTGCTATTGTTTTCTTCATTTCTTTTTCATTTATTTCTGATGTGATCTTTATGATTTCTTTCCTTCTGCTAACTTTGGGTTTTTTTTTTTGTTCTTTCTCTAATTGCTTTAATTGTAAGGTTAGGTTGTTTATTTGAGATGTTTCTTGTTTCTTGAGGTAGGATTGTATTGCTATAAACTTCCCTCTTAGAACTTCTTTTGCTGCATCCCATAGATTTTGGGTCGTTGTGTTTTCATTGTCATTTGTTTCTAAGTATTTTTTGATTTCCTCTTTGATTTCTTCAGTGATCTCTTGGTTATTTAGTAGTGTATTGTTTAGCCTCCATGTGTTTGTATTTTTTACAGATTTTTTCCTGTAATTGATATCTAGTGTCATAGTGTTGTGGTCAGAAAAGATACTTGATACGATTTCAATTTTCTTAAATTTACCAAGGCTTGATTTGTGACCCAAGATATGATCTATCCTGGAGAATGTTCCATGAGCACTTGAGAAGAAAGCGTATTCTCTTTTTTTTGGATGGAATGTCCTATAAATATCAATTAAGTCCATCTTGTCTAATGTATCATTTAAAGCTTGTGTTTCCTTATTTATTTTTATTTTGGATGATCTGTCCACTGGTGAAAGTGAGGTGTTAAAATGTCCCCTACTATGATTGTGTTACTGTTGATTTTCCCTTTTATGTTTGTCAGCATTTGCCTTATGTATTGAGGTGCTCCTATGTTGGGTGCATAAATATTCACAATTGTTATATCTTCTTCTTGGGTTGATCCCTTGATAATTATGTAGTGTCCTTCTTTGTCTCTTGCAATAGTCTTTATTTTAAAGTCTATTTTGTCTGATATGAGAATTGCTACTCCAGCTTTCTTTTGATTTCCATTTGCATGGAATATCTTTTTCCATCCCCTCAGTTTCCATGTGTCCGTAGTTCTGAAGTGGCTCTCTTGTAGAAAGCATATATATGGGTCTTGTTTTTGTATGCATGCAGCCAGTCTATGTCTTTGGATTGGAGCATTTAATCCATTTATACTTAAGGTAGTTATCAATATGTATATTCCTATTACCATTTTCTTAATTGTTTTGGGTTTGTTTTTGTAGGTCTTTTTCTTCTCTTGTGTTTCTCACTTAGAGAAGTTCCTTTAGCATTTGTTGTAGAGCTGGTTTGGTGGTGTTGAATTCTCTTAGCTTTTGCTTGTCTGTAAAGGTTTTATTTCTCCATCAAATCTGAATGAGATCCTTGCTCGGTAGAGTAATCTTGGTTGTAGCTTTTCCCCTTTCATCACTTTAAATATATTGTTCCACTCCTTTCTGGCTTGTAGAGTTTCTGCTGTGAATCAGCTATTAACCTTATGGGGATTCCCTTGTATGTTATTTGTTGTTTTTCCCTTGCTGCTTTTAATATTTTTTCTTTGTATTTAATTTTTCATAGTTTGATTAATATGTGTCTTTGCATGTTTCTCCTTGGATTTATCCTGTATAGGACTCTCTGCACTTCCTGGGCTTGATTGACTCTTTCCTTTCCCATATTAGGGAAGTGTTCAACTATAATCTCTTCAAATATTTTCTCAGTCCCTTTCTTTTTCTCTTCTTCTTCTGGGACCCCTATAATTTGAATGTTGGTGCGTTTAATGTTGTCCCAGAGGTCTCTGAGACTGTCCTCAATTCTTTTCATTCTTTTTTCTTTATTTGCTCTGCAGTAGTTATTTCCACTATTTTATCTTCCAGGTCACTTATCCGTTCTTCTGCCTCAGTTATTCTGCTATTGATTACTTCTAGAGAATTTTTAATTTCATTCATTGTGTTGTTCATCTTTGTTTGTTTGCTCTTTAGTTCTTCTAGTTCCTTGTTAAATGTTTCTTGTATTTTCTGTATTCTATTTCCAAGATTTTGGATCATCTTCACAATCATTACTCTGAATTCTTTTTCAGGTAGACTGCTTATTTCCTCTTCATTTTTTTGGTCTGGTGGGTTTTTACCTTGCTCCTTCATCTGCTGTGTGTTCCTCTGTCTTCTCCTTTTTCTTAACTTACTGTGTTTGGCATCTCCTTTTCACAGGATGCAGGTTTGTAGTTCCCATTGTTTTTGGTGTCTGCCCCCAGTGGCTAAGGTTGGTTCAGTGGGTTGTGTAGGCTTCCTGGTGGAAGGAGCTGGTGTCTCTGTTCTGGTGGATGAGGCTGGATCTTGTCTTCCTGGTGGGCAGGACTGTGTCTGGTGGCGTGTTTTGGGGTGTCTATGGCCTTATTATGATTTTAGGCAGCCTCTCTTCTAATGGTTGGTGTTGTGTTCCTTTCTTGCTAGTTGTTTGGCATGGGGTGTAGAGCACTGTAGGTTGCTGGTCGTTGAGTGGAGCTGGATATTAACGTTAAGATGGAGAACTCTGGGAGAGCTTTCACCGTTTGATATTACATGGAGCTGGGAGTTCTTTGGTGGGCCAATGTCCTGAACTCGGTTCCCCCACCTCAGAGGCACAGGCCTGACACCCAGCCAGAGCACCAAAACCCTGTCAGCCACACGGCTTTTGGGAAGTCTGCGGTCTTCTGCCAGCGTTAAGTAGGTGTTCTGTAGGAGTTGTTCCACATATAGATGTATTTCTGATGTATTTGTCGGGAGGACGTTGACCTCCACATCTTATTCCTCGGCCATCTTTAAGGTCTCCCCAGAAACCTCCTTGTAGCCTGAGTCTCTTTAAAATAAACAAAAATGAACAAACGAAACATTCCCCTGCCTTTTGGAAATCTGGTTCTCTCTGGGAAGCACTGGGCTGTTCATTCACCAGCTACCATGTAGGGAGTGGGGGCAGGTTGTCAGAATTCTTCTAGCATTTTGTTGCTCTTCCTGAAACATTTTCCTTCACCTTCTTCTAAAACCCTTTCTCCTTTGGGACAGTACCCGCCAGTCTTACCAGTGTGCTCTGTGGATCTTCTTCCTAGTCCTTGAGGTTCTAGGGTCCCAGATTATTGTGTTTTTCCCCAGCTCAAGTTCTGTGCCATCTTGGGCAATTTTTACCATGAGGTCAATCCACCTATATCTGGATTCAAAATTTCCTGATCTCATGATTTATTTAATAGATCTATATTAAATTTTTGTAACCTATAAACAGAGAATATATGGTATTTTCCAGCATTCCTGGGATATTTAGCTGGAAGCAAAGGTTATCACTGCTCTCAAAAATCTTTCCTAACACATCGCTCCTCTGCTGTCTCCTTTGCTCTTCAGAAACCAATCTTTTTTTTTTTTAATTATTTATTTATTTATTTGTTTATTTATGGCTGTGTTGGGTCTTCGTTTCTGTGCGAGGGCTTTCTCTAGTTGTGGCAAGCGGGGGCCACTCTTCATCGTGGTGCACAGGCCTCTTACTATCGCGGCCTCTCTTGTTGCGGAGCACAGGCTCTAGACGCGCAGGCTCAGTAGTTGTGGCTCACGGGCCTAGTTGCTCCGCGGCATGTGGGATCCTCCCAGACCAGGGCCCGAACCCGCGTCCCCTGCATTGGCAGGCAGACTCCCAACCACTGTGCCACCAGGGAAGCCCCAGAAACCAATCTTTTGAGAACCATGTCACTTTGTCCCATCACAGACATTGATGGTTCATGGACATGTGACCTGGGTAGCTACATCAGGGCTCCATGCTCAGAAGGATCCCACACTTGGCTTAATGATCTGCTGTTGCCATCTCGAAATTCTTAATAATTTTATATTTGAACTTGTGTTTAGTAAGTGAAGTCCAATGAGACAATGGAGCATGAACATGAACAGAGGAGATACTTACAACATGTGTCTGCTAGTCCTTGCTGCCCATCCATATGGCATTCATGATGCCTGATGGGCACAGAATTCTATTTTATAGCCCCAGAAGCCACATTTTCCATTTCAACTAGAACTTGCTTCACATGCAGAAAAGAAGGCATTTTAAGAAACAGAAACAATTGAGGAACACTATCATATCCTTTCTTACTGCATCAGCCAACTGCTTACTCTGAAAATGATGACATAGAAAGCAAAGTTCCTTCTCCTTTCAGTCCTTCCTTACTCATCAGCAAGCCGAAGGTAGGTAGAATTGTATACATTAAGAAGTGAAGTTAAAACAGGTGAGTTAGTTTTGTTCTGATAAAAATGAAATACACATTTTGTAACATGTACCAACTAAAAAAATACAGATTCTGTGATTTTAGTGATTCTGCATATGAGTTATATGATTTAAATGCTCTTGCGTTTGCATATAAAACTGGCATTCCACATAAAGACAAACAGTATACTTCATACTAATAATTTAAATTTTTAATTTTTTCTGTACTCAGAACGACATTAAATAGCAAATGAAAAACATCATGGGGACTTCCCTGGTGGTGCAGTGGTTAAGAATCTGACTGTCAATGCAGGGGACATGGGTTTGAGCCGTGGTCCGGGAAGATCCTACATGCTGTGGCGCAACTAAGCCCATGCACCACAACTACTGAGCCTGCACTCTAGAGCCCGTGAGCCACAACTACTGAGCCCACGTGCCACAACTACTGAAGCCCATGTGCCTAGAGCCTGTGCTCCGCAACAAGAGAAGCCACCAAAATGAGAAGCCCACGCACCACAAGGAAGAGTAGCCCCTGCTCTCCACAACTAGAGAAAGCCTGCACACAGCAACGAAGACTCAACGCAGCCATAAATAAATAAATAAAATAAAATAAAATAAATAATAATTTAAAAAAAGAAAAAGAAAAACATCATGGCAGGGCTTCCCTGGTGGCACAGTGGTTAAGAATCTGCCCGCCAATGCAGGGGACACAGGTTCTAGCCCTGGTCCGGGAAGATCCCACATGCTGCAGAGCAACTAAGCCGGTGTGCCACAACTACTGAAGCCCGGACGCCTAGAGCCTGTGCTCCGCAACAAGAGAAGCCACCGCATTGAGAAGACCGCAAACCACAACAAAGAGTAGCCCCCTCTCACCGCAACCTGAGAAAGCCCACGCGCAGCAAGGAAGACCCAATGTAGCCATAAATAAATAAGTAAATAAAATTTAAAAACAACCTCATGGCAAGTCAAGAGAGAGAACATGGAAGAAAAAAAGCTTTATAGATTTAGGATCATGGCCCATATGCTTCCTCTCCACCTGGCATCATGCTCTGCAATTTCAACATTCATTTGGTTGATCCACAGTCCAGAGATATATGTTTTGGAAAAAGACAGTGTGTTTTCTTAAGATACAAAGTTGTACATACATGAAATACTTAGAAAAATTGACCCTATTTTATACAAGGATGTTTATTTCAATACTTCTTATAATAGTAAAATTTTGAAACTATGTTTATGGAATATAAGGTATATGGAATGTAACATAAACTCTTCCCTGAGCCTCCAGCCTGCTGGTCTGTCCTGCAGATTTCAAATTTGCCAGTCCCCCCAATCACATAAGCTAATTCCTTAAAATAAATTCCTCTCTTTATCCACACACATCCTATAGGTTCTGTTTCTCTGTAGAATCCTTACTAATAGAAGGTTCTACACTTTTCTTCACCTGTCCATTTCTATGACCACATCTGGATGGTGTCATGATCAGAACCAGCACCATCTCAGAAATCTTATACCCATTTAGCACCTCAGATGGCACTCTTCTCTGACTCTTAGACCTGTGTCTACACACCTGTTTCTTCAGTCTCATTGAGATCTCTGATCCTGTCATCCTTCTATTTTCTCACCATCCATTGACCCTCTTCTGGTTGACTCCTTTGTCCTTCCCAACCAGCTTAAGCTTCCACAACCCATTATTTCCATCACTCTTATGCCCAAACTTTCAATTCCCTTACCTTTGTCCTTTTGCTCCAACTGCCCTGCCAATTGTCAACTTTGGATCATCTTAACTAACTGCTTCCTTCACTTCTATAACCACAATTGACGTATTAGGGTTCTCCAGAGAGACAGAATTCCTTCTTCCTTTGGGGTATGTCAGTATTTTTCTCTTGAGGACTTCAATTAATTGGATGACTATGGAGAGTAATCTGCTTTACTCAAAGTCTACTGATTTAAATGTAATTACATTTAAAAGATAGTTTGACCAAACATCAGAGCACCAGAGCCTAATCAAGTTGACACATAAAGCTAACTATCACAGCTAAGTAGCTGCAAAAACTCACATCTTCATTTAACAAATATTTGTTGAACACATAGAATATGCTGTGTGATGAAAACACAAAGATGGATAAAAGACACAGTCCTTTTCCCCCCAAGGAATTTATCATCTCTTAGTGTGAGGCAGACACAGAAGCAGACATTTGTGATACAAGGTGATAAGTGCTATGATGAAAAAGGTATTAGAGGTAATATCTGTTAGTAGGATACAAAATTTGATATGGATCTATTAAATCAATGATAAGATCAAGAAACTTTGAATCCAGACATAGAAAGAATCAACCTCATAGTTGAAGTTGTCATATAGGATGACACAGAACTTTGGTTAGATAAAAAGGTGGTGACTGAACTGCATCTTGGAGAATAAGTAGGGATTGGGTAGGTAATGAAGGTAGAAGAGGCCAGGGCATTTCAAGTTGGAAAGTAGGGCGATAAGGGAGCACATAGCTTGAGTCAAGAATCAGAGATAATGTGGTGCATCAGGAATTTGTGTTACTCGATTGGAAAGGTGGGGAAAGCAGAAGGAAAGGTTCTTGAGTTCCATGAAACAACATCTGTTTACTGGGAATCTGCTATTGCCAGATACAAGTATGTGTATGAGGGTTGGGGGAGGGAGGATGCAGTGTGGGGTGCACTGAGATGTTTCTACCTCCATGGAGTTAGAGCATAGGTTGGGGACACACACACACACACACACACACACACACACACCCTACTATGGGTTCTGCATGGGCTGGAGTGATCAGAGGTGGCTTTGGCCACTGTAGTTATACATATCTTGTATTTGGGGCGGTGGAGAAGGGGCACTCCTAGGTGGAAGGGAAGGACAGCAGAGAGAAAAGGTGCAGCCATAATGTAAACAAAGGTTCAAAGGAGGCTCATAGGAGCCCATTTTCCACTGAGAAGAGACCAAGCTTGCCAGAGGGGAGAGTTTGTGCCAAGGAGGAGAGTAGGACAGGGAGAGTGATGATTACAAACTTAAGTAGTTTGGACTTGACACCGTGTGCAGTGAGGCTTGATCAAAGCAGCAGTGTGGTAAAAAAAAACAAAACAAAAAGAAAACCCCAAAATCCAAACAACTTTAGGTGATATGGATGTAGACACAATTACTAAAGTGTAGGGCTTCTGAGGGTGGAGGGAGAGTAGGAGACATGGCAATATTATGAAGGGCTTTGAATGATAAGCTAAAGGCTTGAAGTTTATCTTTCAGGCTAGCATTTTTCAAAAAGTTTTAAAGCAGTGGAACTCTTTTTTTTTTCCCCTCAAAATAATCTTAACAGAAGTCCAATATATCAAACAGATACAAGCAGCTGTCTATCAGGTTTTCCTGGTTTGAAAGCCACTGATGAAGGTGATGTGGATCCGAGGAAGTTGTAAACTCTGATGGCCATGTAGGATCTGGGTTGGAAGGGGAGAGGGTGAAAGCTGAGAGGAAGGTTAGAAAGAGATGAGAGTCTGGATGTTGGAGGAGGCAGCAGAGATGAAAGAAGCAGGTGGATTTGAAGGATTTAGAGGGGAAAGCAGTGGGGGTGGTGAGGAAGCAAAGAGTCCAGCTTTAGTCAGGAGGGAGGAAGGAGAGCTCTTGGTATGGTGGAGGGGTGAGATTCTTGGCTGCCATCAGTGAGGAGAACTTAAAAACATCTGGTCCAGTTGTGTGGTCACTGTTACAGATGATCATTATTTCTTGTCCCCAAAACTTTGTTCAGTGCTGAGACTTTTTGGAAGAACTTCTGAAAGAAGCTTTTGAATTTAGAGTCTCATGAAAAGTGCAGTACTATGTATTTGTTCATGCAGTCTGAAAGTCTGAAGAAATAAAAGAACTCCTCCATTTGGGTGTCAGGGAAGTTTTATTTGAAAGATCCAACATGGTTCTTGATATTGTTAACACTGCTGTTAAGTCCTGTGCTAAAATTACCTTCACAGGTGCCAAACAGTCAAGAATTGTGAAGGGTTTGAGATTTTATCTGACTTGAAAGCTACAAGACTGCCTCATGGATGCTGGCAGAAGACACAAGATTCCTGGGCCAGAGACAAAGGACAGCTTATTACTCACAGCAATAGTAGTAGCTAGAGTAACATCATTTTTGCATTGTTTCATCAGACCCCAATTTCTACAGGGTGGCATGAAAGAGCCAAGTAATGCGTGCACATGTAGTGGGTTACATTTTAAGAGAGGAACCCCAATTTTAGGGAACTCAGATCTTTTATAATGGATAGTAAGCCTACCTGAACTTTGTCCTGAAGGGAGACACTATCTTTTTTATTTTTAAAATTAAAAAAAATTTTTATAGAAGTATAGTTGATTTATAATGTTGTGTTAGTTTCAGGTGCATAGCAAAGTGATTCAGTTATTTTTTTCAGATTATTCCATTATATGTTATTGCAAGATATTGAATATAATCCCTGTGCTATACAGTAAATCCTTGTTGCTTATCTATTTTATGTATAGTAGTTTGTATCTGTTAATCCCGTATTCCTAATCTGTCCCTCCCTCCCTCTCCCCTTTGGTAACCATAAGTTGTTTTCTGTGTCTGTGAGCCTGTTTCTGTTTTGTATATAGATTCATTTGTATATTTTTAGATCCCACATATAAGTGATATCATTTGTCTTTCTCTGTCTGGTTTACTTCACTAAGTGAAGTACTTCACTAAGTACTTCACTTACTTCTCTAGGTCCATCCATGTTGCTGCAAATGGCAATACTTCATTCTTTTTTAAGACTGGGTAATATTCCATTATATATATATATATATATATATATATATATATATATATATTTGTGTATATATATATATACACACGTATATATTTGTGTATATATATATATATATATACACACACACACACACGTATATATATATACGTGTGTGTGTATATATACCACATCTTAAGCCAATTTTCTGTTGATGGTCACTTGGGCTGTTTCCATGTCTTGGCTATTGTAAATAGTGCTTCCATGAACATGGGGGTGCACGTATCTTTTCAAATTAGAATTTTCCTTTTTTTCCAGATGTACACCCAGTAGTGGGATTGCTGGATCAAATGGTAGTTCTATTTTTAGTTTTTTTTAAGGAACCTCCATACTGTTTTTCATAGTGGCTGCACCAATTTACATTCCCACCAACAGTGTACGAGGGGTCCCTTTAGGGAGACACTATCTTTATCATACTGGATAGTAAACAAATTTGTCTCATACTCTGGAGGAAGACACCATCTCTGTCTTCAAGGCGGTTTGCTGTATAGATATTCCTGAAAACATAGTCTGGAATAAAGGCAGGCAGAGCTCTGATCCCAAGATATGCAGAAAGGCCAAAAAACTCTGGAGAATTGTCCCTTAACGTGACAAGGCTCTAATAATGATGAGCTAATGGGGTGATTAATTTCCTTCACTTCCTATCTCTTTCTCCCATTGGACCTATAATACACAGGTGAATTTTCCAGTTGACCTAAAAGGTCAAACCTTCTATTACACTGGCATTCTTTAAAATGTCTCAAAGATCTGACCACTATGTATCTGAAATTCTCCCTTAAAGGGAAGTTTCACTTGTCTATACACAGTTCATTGATCCTTCACTGATCAGGTCTTCAAGCTACTTTGATTCTTTTTACCTCAAATCTCTCAGGTCCCTTTCTAGCTTGAAATTTTATAAAACTTGATCAATTTTATTTATTTGGACCCAAATCCTGAGCTTATAATTAAGAGGTGTACAAGGAATGTTCAAAAACTCTCTTAAATAATTTTCTCAAGTTTGAGAGAAATAAAATGCATATAGATCTTTGCAGATAAAAGTTGTAAAATAGAGCAGTAATACACCCTGGTGAAAGATTTTATGAGGTAGTTGAAGAGAGTAAGCTTCCACACCTGGGAAGTCCTTCTAAGCCACCAGTCTACTTACTTTATAATCTCACTGGAATGGAGATTCACCTTCTGGCACCTTCAGATGAGGATGAGTTATAGCAACAGCCCTAAAGATGGGACTAGGAACTGTAGTTCCTTCAGGCCAATGTTCTAAAGGAGGGTGTATCCTCAGCCTCTTCTGAGGCTAGAGGGCTGAAGTGGAAGCTGCATCTGTTGCAGTGACCCAGGCCTGTACATTGAATGAAACTAACCTTGTTTCCAGGACAATGACTGACTGAATCAGGGATTGATATCCATACCAAAGGCAACTAGGTATAGACTGAACATCATGGAGCTCAACCCATTGTGAGATGGCTTGAAGAAAAACTTAGCTCAGTAAAAGGGACTTATATTGAATAGGCCAAACAAGTCCAACCAAATACTCCCTATTGAGGAATATAAATGTTAGATCCAAAAAAATAAATAAATTAAAAAAAAATAAATGTTAGATCCACAGAGCTACATTGGCAGACCCCTGGTAAGCAAAGCTGCAGTGTTTGAGTTCTCCTTGAGGCCTGCTGATCATCCAACTTCTGGATCCATTGAAACCCATACAAACTGATTCTCTTGTATCCTCACCTCTGTTTCTAACCCATCCTTGAAATCTTAAAGAGTAATATTATTATGCCCTAACTGATTAAAATACCTTTTAATCAAAGTGTGAATAGACCCAGAATCAGAGGTAAAGAAGTAGAGAATAAATCAAGGTTTCTCACATGAGAGAGAAAGCTGAGACTCTAGGACATCATAAACACTGAGTTGGTCAAACATCTGCTGGTAAGAAAAGAAATTAGTTTCACCTGTCCATACTGCTAAATACAAAGGTAGAGACTTGTTCCTAGGTGCTTTGGAAAAAGTTTATGTGGCATGGTTGGTAATGAATGGGAGACAAAAATTTCAAACACGTTAGAAATTAAAGCTTCTTTGTCCACACTCCATCACTAGGGGATCTCATCCTTTCCCATGACTTTAAATACAGTCTTATGAGGACAACTCCCATGTTTTATCTCCAGCCAGATCTCTGATATGAAAAAAGTCATAGAACCAGCTGTCTACTTGTCATCTCCACTTAGATTAACACAAGCATTTCAACTTAGCATGTCCAAGATGGTACCCTGGATCTACCTGCTGAGTCCATTCTTCCCCATATTCCCCTCAAAAAATGGTACTATCCATTTGCTAAAGCTAGAAACCTGGAGTCATTCTTCACCTCTCCCATCCAATCTACCAGCAAGTGCTGTCAGTTCTATCTCCAAACATGTCTTGACTCTGCACTATTCTTCCTCTCTGTGGCCATCACCCTTTGCTGCATCCTTCATCTTTTGTCGGCTGACTCAAGGACCTCTTACTGGTTACCTACTCTCTTCCAATCCATGTTCTAGACAGTAGTCAGAGTGGATTTAAAATATTTATACATTGAATCGTGTCACTCACCTGTTTAGTACCCTTTAGAACATAAAGTTCCTCTCATAGCCCTCTAGATTCTCCATGAATCTGAGCCTCATCTCACACTCCTTCCTTTCTGCTGCCCCTACTCTGTACTTCCCACAATGACTTGTCCTTGCCAAACTGTTTCCTATTCTGTTGCCTTTGAGCACGTTGTTCCCTCTCCTGGAAGGCTTTTTGGCCCCACTCTGCCTGGCTGGCATCTGGGATACCATGCACATCATGCAGTGTTCACTGAGGCTATGTATCAAGGCAGCCCTCTTTCCTGATCACACAATTCAAAATGGGCTGCCGGCTTCTCACTCTCAGAGCACCTTACTCTGCCTCATAGCATGTATCGTAATTTGTATTATATATTTATTTGGGTTTTTACTTTTTAACTGTCTGTCTTGAAAATGCTGTAAGCTCCATGAAGGTAAAAATCATATTTGTTATGTTAACCACTGTCTCTCCGAGTTTAATACAGTGCTTGGCATAACAGGTACTCGATAAATTCCTGTTGAATGAATGGATGAATGAATGAAAGCCTACAGGCCAAGGGGAACAGGGTCTTACAGGCTGGGTAAAGATGAATTAAGCAGCAGCATGGCACCAATACTGAGAGAACTTGAAGCATGAGGGCATGGCATGCTGGGTGCTTCTCTGAGAGTCCCATCTGTTAAAGCTCTTAGAACTGTGTGCTGATCATTCTCTAAGTGGGAATAAATATTAACACACCATTATTACCCTGAATGCGAACTCAGCCTGCACAGTACTAGGCCTTATCTCTTGAGATGTTCACCAGACACAAAATGAAGAGAGATGGGTATTCTCTGCCTCAGCCAGGCTGAACCTCTGCCTTTCTCCTTCCTCTTACACTCCCATTCCATACCCTGATATTCTTTGCCCCTTCAAGCTGCTGTGTTCTGCCTCTGCTACTTATTTATCTTTTTGGTGCTCCATTCTCCATGCCCAGAAGACTGCCTTCTCTTTTTTGGCCCCTGCGTTGCAGAGGGGTCTCCGGCATTCTGGCCCTTGCCTTGGGGGTGACTGCTGAATCAACACGGTGCTCGCGTCCTTCCCTCTGGGCCTGCCGACTGCCTTGGCTAGAGAGCCTCCACCTCCTGCCTGCCCCCACCAGCTAGCACTCGCTCTCACCAACAGTAGGTCAGCTTTGTGACCTGACACCCACTCTCTGAGGCTACACTGTAGCTGTCTCTCATGAGGGATGGAGAGCTGTTCCTCCTGCTCTTGTGGTTTAAGAAAGCAGGCATTACTTCATCACTAAATGCCTAGAGAAACCAAACCCCAGAATAAAAACAGACTCTCTCTATAGTCTCTTTCTACTTCCTTTTTTGTTTGTTTGTATCTACAGTCAATAGAAATTAGAAGCATAACTTAATGGACACCAGAGTTCTGCTGGAAAAAACTGCCTTAGATATATTTATTAATTGTTGTTTAAAATTTCATTGTATTTTATAATGATGCACATGCTATAAAATTCAGTGGGTATGAAAAGGTAAACACAAAATGTTGTCTCTCTCCCCTGCCCACACTGCCCCCACTTCCCCTCTGTAACTTTCTTGCATAACCTTCTGGAGATCTTCTATGTACTTACAAACATGCATATATTTTCACTCTCCTTCCCCTCCCCCAAGTCTTACATTGTTCTGCAGCCTTCTCTTTCCTTTGAACATGTTCTGCTTCAATAATCCAAAAGCTTTACAACTTTTTATAGCTGCATATAGTATTCCATTTTTTAGGCAAATTTATAATTTGCATTAATAAAATGATGTGTAGTTTCACACATATTCAAGTATATCTGTGAATACATTCCTAGAAGTCAAAAGGTATGTTTATTTTTAATTTGATATATTGTCAAATTGCTGTCTGGAGTAACTTACAAGAGTGCCTATTCCCATACATCTTTGTCAGTGTAGTTTCTAAAATCTTTCATATTTGTCAATCTGTGAGCTGAAAAAATGTATCATTATTGTAACTCTAATTTGCATTTTTCTTATTATAAGTGAACTCAAGTATATTTTCATATGTTTAGAGCATTTATATTTTCTTTTCTATGAACGCTTCATATTCTTGCCCATTTTTTCAAATAGGATAATGGTCTTTTTCTTATTGATTTGTAAGTGATTATATTTTAAGAAAGGTTGTTTATGGTAGGTTTGTCTTGAGGAATTAAAAATTTTTTAATGTAGCTAAATTCATCTTTCTTTTAAGGCATCTGGGTTTTTGTGTGATGCTTAGAAAAGCTTTAATTGGAGGTTACTGCAAAAATTTTCCCATGATTTTTTCTAATAATTAATTTTTTAACATATAAATCTTTGTTTCATCTGGAATTAATTTTGTTGTAAGCAGTAAGATAATAATCCAAATTAATTTTTCTTCACCGATCATCACCCTGATGCTCCAACACTATTTACTAGTTAATCCATCTTTTCTTCACTGACTTGAAATACCACTTTTAGCATATACTAAACCCCTATATGTCTCTGGGTCTGTTTCTGGGTCTGTCTCTGGTCTGTCTAATCATGATTTAAACTCTAACTTCTATCATTATGTCAAAGGGGTTACAACATTATTTTAGGTTAGTGTTAGGGGCGCTGTTGGTATCTAGCAAAGCTAACTGGGCCATATGGAGACTGAATTCTTAATCCTGGCCTAAATCACTCATCATCCAGTCCTTTGCCAACTACAACAAAAGAGGGACTGACACTTTATGAGCAATGGGCCGGGGAAGTCTAGACACCACATCTTGCTCTCAGTTGAGCTCACAACCACCCTATGATGTAGTGTGTTCCTTGAGTTATTTTGGTTGCAAGAAATAGAGACTCTCTTGGGTTGGTTCAAATAATAAGGGGCACATTCTCTTCCTATACAAATAAGGGGGTCATGAATCTCAACCACCTCATCAGAAGAAGCCCACAACAAGACCTCATAGGAAGGTCTCATGTTTTTTTCTTTGTAAATTGCACATCATTTATATAGTTTAAAAACATAAGCATACACAACTCATCTTACAAGGTTGAATGCATGCATGTTTAATGACTAGAGCGCTGGCCTATGATAAGGGCTGGGGAGGAAAAAGGTGCAGCTATCAGGGTTGAAGAGTTAAAAAAATGAAAATGAAAAGAAATAAATTACAAGTAGCAGGACCTTTCATGGGCTGATGAGAGTGTGCTATGCATTGAAGAATAGTGAACAATTTACATCTGAGATTCTTTTAAAAATTAAAAGTCAAAATGTGAAACTCCAGGCAGAACTCACAGTTCACTGGACTCCTTGAAGCAGGTCTCCATTTTGGGGGCAGGTTATACAGGGATTGATTAGAACTCAAAGAGGTAGTGGTGAGCTCTTCTCATAGGAAGAATAGAAAGCACAGGGTAGCCAGGTTTCATGGACACTTAGCTCCTTGTGACTCAAAGTAAGGTCCATGGACCAGAGACATGGCTATTACCTAGGAGCTTGTTAGAAATGCAGAATCTCAGGTCTCACTCCAGACCTGCTTAATCAGAGTCTGCCTTTTAACAAGATCCCCAGGTGATGAGAAAAAATCATTAAAATTTGAGAACCTCTGCTCTAGGACATAGTTTGGGAAGAGGAAGGTTGATTAGGATCCAGTGCAACTCAACCTACTGAGCCATTTCATCGTACCTCCACAGTGGTCATCATAGCTCTGACTGTAGGAGGGAAACAATTCTGAGTGGTGACAAGGTTTAGGATGTAGCCTCAGAGAGAATGACCAGAATACAAAGAGGGTGGAGGTCGCTGGATATGGAAAGGTCTGGAAGCTATGAGGCTGGGGTGCTAGGTAGTTGTCCATGGGGCTGTTGAAATCTCCCAGGATTCTGCAGGACTTGGAGAAGACAGGAAGACTATGATCCAGGTGCCCAAGAGGGCAGGATGTCAGTAAAATGAGGAAAGACCTGGGGTGACCCAGCTGGAGGCCATGAGTCTTAAAGGATTGGGACTTTTACTCAAGAATAGAGCCAGCATTGGCACTGGGAATTCCAATCTCACCTGCCAACCCTCAGGAAGAGAAGCCTCTAGAGGAGAACCAGGGTTCAGGTAAGGTCCAGAGGTAAAGGACACATTCTGCAGAGAAGCTAAGAATGCAGGAGAATTTCTCTGGTACAAAACTGGAGCTCCAGAAGGCACACTGTAGATATTGGGATGTGAAAAGAGAGGTAGGAAATTAGATGGAGGAGAGCAAACTTGGAGCAATACATGGAGAAGATGCAGGAGGAAACAAACGACTGGAGGGGAGCCAACATTTTGGGGATGGTATCAGTCAGGATAAAGTGGGTTATACTCCCTAAAACCAACATTACAGGTTGACATTACATCTGCTCCATGTCATCTTCACTTAGGGATCCAGATTGATAGAGGCTGTCTCTGTGCTTCCATGATATAGCCAAAGCTCAGTTTTTGGTGTGCACTTGCTGAAGTTTTCATTGACCAAAGCAAGTCACATGATCACATCTAAATTTAAAGGGACGGGGTTATGCAATCCTACCGTGAACTTAGAGGGAGAACTAGAAATATTTGGTGACTAGAGCTAATGACTACCACAGGTAGTGACTATAACTTATGGGGATATGAACCATGGGGTGAATGAAGTTTTAGGTTTAATAAAACTAAGTTATAGAACAGAATTCTGGGATGGAGTCATGTTGGCATGGAAACCAGTTGCCATCCACTGGGGGTGGCTGAGTCCTGAAGACACCAGAAGTTTGTGCCTGTTCTGTAGGCATGAGTTAGTTCTCAAGATATTTCCAGAGGCTTAGTAATCAGAAATCTATACAGACATACACAGTTTCTAGGATGGCATGTTAACCCTGCTCTTTGCTCTAAAAAGTTGGTCTTTGTAATTAATGGCTTTGTTTTTAGGCCAAAGAGATACTGGACAAATAACTGTCTCAGCTAAAAAACAGAGAACAGGGATATATTGTTCTGGATGTTTTAGCTGATACTTTAATCTTGACTCCCTGAACTTACATGTCTCTTTGAGACACCCACCAGTGTTGCAAGTGGAGCAGCCAACCACGTATTTTCTCTGATGGCTAAAATCCTACCAAGAGTGATGTCACACTGTCCCCTCTGATAAGGTTTAGAGAAGCAAAGTTTTAATGTTCTTTGATTGACCAATGAGCAAGTGTCCTGCGGCCATTTTGAGTGCCAGCCTTCTAGTTCTGCAAAAATATAAATATTAAATCACGAATGTTAGCCTCACTGGGTTCTGGGACTATAGATCCATGTATTCTGTTGTGATTTCACCATCAGTTTATAAATTCTGTGTCTGGATTACCCTGCAGGAGGCAGGTGCTGGACCCCAAAACCTTTGAAGCAGTAATATAGGGGACATTGTTGGCTGCCTACCACATCCCTTCTTTTCCCTAAAAAAACCTGATATTGTTTGGGATCCACCAAATGACTAGGGAAAGGTAACCCTGTCCTCAGCTCCAGGGATGACGCCTGGTTGGTCTAAGCCAGGTGTCTCAGTCTTGGTACTCTTGACATTTTGGACTAGATAATTCTCTGTTGTTGGGGCTTTTGTGTGATTATAGAAAGTTGGGCAGCATCTTTGCTAGTAGCACCTCCAACTCCAGTTGAAACAACCTAAAATGTCTTCAGTTATTGTCAAATGTCTCCTGGGAGGCAAAATCACCCCCATCCCCAGCAGAGAACCACTGGTGTAAACCAACCATGATAACCTTACTCCTCTTTCAAGATAACTGGGTTTAGAATGGGTATGTGGCAATTTGACTAATGAGATTAAGGGGAAAGAAGGCTGCTGGGAGTTTCAGGATATGTTTTTTTTCCCTTATAAGAAAGAAACCCAGGGGAAGGCAGGTCCTTTCTCTTTCTCTGGATCTTGTAGTTTGTGGATGAAATCTGGACACGTTGCAGCTATCTTGCTACCAGCATGAAGATGAAGCCAACTCAGGGAGCAAGACAAAGCCAAGACATTCTCAGAGAAGCAGGGCCAGAGCCCTAATGCACCCAGCCTGGAGCCCAGCCCACCACCAGGAAGCTTTTTATTTGAAACAACAAGTATCTTTATTGTTGGAGTCAGAGTGTTCTGTTCCTTGCACCTGAAATCATCCAAACTGAAGTCATCGGGCGAGAGGGCCCTCACTCATTCCTGCTGGGACAATTGCCTTCTTAATTAAAAGTAATAAATTTCCCATCACTGAAGTGACAGGAGGTTAGGAAGTTTACTTGGCTTTTTGGCAAGTTCATAAGAAAACTGAGCTCCTGTTGTCTAGGGGGCAGGGGTGAGGAAGCTACAAAGATAAGGACCAGATGATGCTGGGCTAGAAACAGATACAGAGAAGTGCAAAGGGATCAAGCTGTGCTTAGGGGGTAGAGGAGTCAGATTTCAGTGCCAAGACTGACACAGGCTCAGCTGATTCCCCCCCAAGCACTGAAGCCAAAACACCAGAGTTGCTACTGTCATGGTTTTTTTTTTTTTTAAACCATTGTCTGCACATTGGAATCACCTGGGGAGCTTTAAAAAATATTGATGCCTGGGTTCCCCCTACCCTCCTCACAAGATTCTGATGTAATTGGACCGGTGTGTGGGCTGAGCATCGTTTTTTTTAACTTAAACTTTTCACATTTGGTGGATTCAGGTGTCTAACCCCAAGTCCTTTTCGCTTGATTGTGTTGCCTTCACACTAGTAGGTAGTTTTATTAATTTAATTCCTTTTTTTTTTTTGGAGAATAAATAATACTTGCACGTGGTGTAAAAGATTACACAATAAAGTCTCTCTCCTGTGCCTGTCTACCAATCACCCAGTTCCTCTATCCAGAAGAAAGTTTATGACTATACTACACAGGTATATGTTTATTTTATTTTCAGTTCCTTTTTATACACTAATGATAACTTTGTATGCACACTGTTCTACATCTTGTATTTTTGACTTAACTGTATCTTACTGATCATTCCATATTAATACTTAGCCTCTTTGTTTTTTAATATATGATGACTAAGTAATTCCATTGTATGGATGTGCTTTAATTTACCTAACAAGTCCACTAATAATAGGATTTAGGTTGGTCCTGGCCTTATTATGACAAATTATGCCCCAGTGAATAAACTTACACAACATGTGTAGGTATGCCTGTAAGAAAAATGGGATCTCAGGATCAACGGGCTTGTAATTGATGGACAGTGTCAAACTGACCTCATGGAGCCTGTGTTCTCCTGTCAACAATGTGCTGGAAGAAAGAGTAGTTCTTTCCCTGTGTTAAGATTATTTGATTTCTGCCAAGCTGATGGGTGAAAAATAGTACATCAATATGTTTTAAATTTGCATTTTCGCTATTCTGAGTGATGTTAATCATTTTTTCATACATCAAATAACCATTTGTTCCTTTCCTTTGACCTCTCTGTTTGTCTCCTTAACTCAAGGTTTTTTTTTTTTTTTTTTTTAAATAAATCTATTTATTTATTTATTTTTGGCTGCGTTGGGTCTTCGTTGCTGCCCACGGGCTTTCTCTAGTTATGGAGAGCGGGGGCTACTCTTCATTGTGGTGCGCGGGCTTTTCATTGCGGTGACTTCTCTTGTTGCAGAGCACAGTCTCTAGGTGCGCGGGCTTCAGTAGTTGTGGCTCGTGGGCTCTAGAGTGCAGGCTCAGTAGTTGTGGTGCTCAGGCTTAGTTGCTCCGCAGCACGTGGGATATTCCCGGACCAGGGATCGAACCTGTGTCCCCTGCATTGGCAGGCGGATTTTTAACCACTGCGCCACCAAGGAAGTCCAACTCAAGGGTTTTTTAAATTTCTTTTTCTTATTAATTTGAAGAAGCTCTTTATATGGTACACCATTTTTCCAAAGAGCAGCCCAACGGTGAGAACCACTGTCTTGGAGTCTTTCCTGTCTCCACCCCTCACTTTCAATCTTTTGTTATGTCCTGTTTGGGCTATCTCATACTTTTCTCACTAATTTCACATCTCTGTCCTTCTGTCATAAGCCTAGTAGTGGCCTTCAGCATCTTTCCCCAGGACTTCAGTCTCACTTCCCACCAATCTGTCCTCCACAGTGTTTCCAGCCTAGGTGTTGTGCTTTTAAGTGCTGATGGGATTCTATTACTTCCCTTTTGGCTGAGCCTTCCCTGCCTACCTGCTCAGCTTCCCTCCTGCCAATCCCCACTGAAATCTGCTCTCTAGACCAGAGCACTGCATGCCATTCAGAACAAACCAATCTCTCCTATGTCCCCAAGATGGGGCATTTGCTGTTTCTGACATCTGGAGTTTTCTTTAAACACTGAGTTCTTACCGCATAGAAACTTGATATTATGAGTGATGTGCTTAGGTAACTGGTATTCAGAATCCACCATGTACCAGGCTCTGAACTAATGTCTTTGTATATTCTGTCTCATGATCTCCACCTTGCAGAGGAGGAAACTAGGGCTCAGAAAGGCCTGAGACCACACAGTGTTCCCATGTCAGCCTCAGCATGCCACCATGCTCTTCTCAGGCAAACTGTTTGGGGGATCCATAACCCTGTGGCCATCGGGATGAGGGGATCGGACATGATATCCCTCATGTTTAGGATGGCGCTGCAGGGGGACCTCGTGGCAATATTTCATAGTGGCCTTTTCCTCATTTACTGTGACACTGAATACATCTGTGGACAGGCACTGGGTTACAGAATGTGTGTGGAGAGGGTGAATCATCCAGCCAGGTCAATTCATTTATAGTTAGTTCTCCTGGTGTCATTTAGCCTGCTGACTATTTTCTCCTTCCCATTGAATACAGATACCCTATTTTTAAAGTTCATTTGTTCGTTTGTTTTGTTTTTTAGATATAAGTGAAATCATATGGTAGAGGTCTGACTTATTTCACTTAGCATAATACCTCCTATGTCCATCCATGTTGTCGCAAATGTAAGATTTCATTCTTTTTAATGGCTGAGTAATATTCCATTGTATGTATATACACCTTCTTTATCCATTCATCTATGGATGGGCATTTAGGTTGCTTCCATATCTTGGCTATTGTAAATAATGCTGCAATGAACATAGGGATGCACATATCTTTTCAAATTAATGTTTTTGTTTTCTTTGGAAAAATAACCAGATGTAGAATTAGTGGATCATATTATAGTTCTATTTTTAATTTTTTGAGGAACCTCCACACTGTTTTTCATAGTGGCTGCACCAGTTAACATTCCCATCAACAGTGCACGAGGGTTCACTTTTCTCCACACCCTCACCAATATTTATTTGTTGTCTTTTAGCCATTCTGGTGGTGTGAGGTGATATCTCATTGTGGTTTTGATTTGCATTTCCCTGATGATCAGTGATGTTGATCATCTTTTCATGTGTCGGCCTACTGTATGTCTTCTTTAGAAAAATGTCTATTTAGGTCCTCTGCCCATTTTTAAATTGGATTGTTTGTTGAGTTGTATGTGTTTTTGTATATTTTGGATATTAATGTCTTATCAAATATATTGCTTGCAAATATCTTCTCCCATTTAGTAGATGGCCTTTTCATTCTGTTGATAGTTTCCTTCACTGTGCAAAAGCTTTTTAGTTTGATATAGTGTCATTTGTTTATTTTTGCTTTTGTTTCCCTTGCCTGAGGACACATAGCCAAAAAAATATTGCTAAGACTGATGTCAAAGAGAGTATTGCCTATGTTTTCTTCTAGGAGTTTTATGGTCTTACACTTAAGTCTTGAATCCAGTTTGAGTTTTTGTATGTGGTGTGAGAAAGTGGTCCAGTCTGATTCTTCTGCATGTAGCTGTCCAGTTTTCCTAACATCATTTATTGAAGAGGCTGTCTTTTCTCCACTTTATATGCTTGCTTCCTTTGTCATAGATTAATTGACCATATAAGCATGGGTTTATTTCTGGACTTTCTATTATGTTCCATTGATCTATGTGTATATTTTTGTGCCAGTACATACTGTTTTGATGACTGTAGCTTTGTGGTATAGTTTGAAATCAGGGCATGTGATACCTTCAGTTTTTTCCTTCTTTCTCAGGATCATTTTAGCTATTTGTGTTTCCCTACAAATTTTAGAATTTTTCATTCTGTGAAAAATGCCATTGGTATTTGATAGGGATTACATTGAATCTGTGGATTGTCTTAAACTTTGCAATGCAGCACATTCAGTGACTGTTGGGTGTGGTGGATGTGTTGTCAAGCTTTGGGCCTGCCCAGCCCCTTTGAATACCCTTCTTAATTTAGGACTTCTCCAAGTTGTGACTCCTGACCCCATGGGCCTGTTTCCCCAGCTTTCCTTGCAGCTAGAGCATGGGCATGTGGCCCAGGCTCTGGCAACCAACTGTAAGATGTCAGTTCAGAAGCAAATACCATAAAGAAAGGGGTGCCGTGCAGAATTTCTTCTAGCAAGGATGATGAGAGACAGACATGTAACTGTCAAAGGTGTCTACGGCGTGTCCTGGCTGTAAAATCCTGTGCCCAGAATCAGGAGTTGGGCAGAGATGTCCGAGCCCAGTGGCCACAACAATAGCATTTTTACCAGTGGAGTTTGATGGTATAACTTGCGCATAATGTTTGGATGGCTAGCCTCTGAGTCCGAGTCTCTGGCCCTGCTGAAGATCCTGAAAGGGACTACAGATTCTTCAGTGAACTCCTTTTCTGCTTAAACTAGCTTGAATGGGTTCAGTTTGCAACTGTGACAGATAAAATTAGATTGCTGTGTACACTGTGGCTTCTATTTTTCAATTTTAACTGCTTTTAAATGCCTGTTTTTCCCAGTCCCTCAAATTCATACATTGAACTGTGAAACACAAGAGATTATGCAGATTATTAGGGCCCAGCATTAAAGGCAATGCAATAAAAGTAGTCCTAATATTTATATTCAGGGCAGGCCCACGCTCAGTCTTAAAATTCTCTATGAAATCCCATTACTTATAACATGTTGCAAACTTGATAAATCCTAATTAGAAAAAGGAATATTTGGCAAGTAGAGGTCTCTTGGCAAAGTGGCCTCTTCCCAGGGCAGCTCTCTGAAGCCTAATGGTCAGGCTCAGGTCAGTCCTATGTGAGCAATGGCCAGCCTTGTGTAAAAACAGACTGTCCTGAACATAGCAAGGGTTTGTTTAATAAATATTTGCTGATTGATTTCTCTCTTGGGGTTGTGGAATGTAAATTACATGGATGTGTCATTACTCTTCAACATTTGTGTGTGTCTCTCTGTGTGTGTGTACGTGTCTGTGAGAGAGAGAGAGAGAGGGAGAGAGATATCTGAGGATCAATAAATAATAAATTCCAGGCGTGGAGTCTGGAGCCAGAAAAGTCAAAGATGTAAGTCTCAGCCTTGAGTGAGTAATACCTTTTAGTTTCCCATGTATAAGTTGGGGCTTATAACAATACCTACTCCAGCCACCTCCCAGGATTGGGAGCTTCGTAAGAGATAATATGTACTTAAAGTACCTTGTGATTATTATCTGGTCCATGAAATGGGACCAAAGAGGGGAGTGGGGAAAAGGCTCTAAAATTAGTGTGTGGAGAAGGGATCATAGCTAACATGACCCACTGGGTTTGGTCCCACCTGCCTGGGGTCAACAGGTTTTGTAGCACTGGACTATTGGGTTTCCAAGTATTTCTAAGCAGCAGGTATCCTCCTCTTCCTCCCCCACTCCTAGCCAAAGCCATCAGTTCCACCTCAGACTGTGAAACATCTAAACCTATAGCCTGACTCCCCTACCCACCCTTACCTTCGTTCAGGCCCTGGTCCTATCTTTCAGCTTCAGCCTCTTTCTGCCTCTGGTCTCTGACCTCCTTCCCCTGTATCCACATGGAGGGCAATTATTGCCCTAAAAAAGCAAATCAGATCACATCACTTCTCTAAGAATCTCTGTTGGATAGCTAAACCTATATGTCTATGGTGTTTCTATAACTAAAGAGGGAAGCCCAGTTATGAGACTGTTGCAATCAGGTGAGAGATGTTGGGTGTATGAATTGTTATACAAAATGTGAAAAATGGTTATCTCTAAGATTTTTTCTATTCATTTATCCAGCAAATATTTATTGCATGCCTACCATGTGACAGGCACCATTTTAGGCCCTGTGGATATGAGGAAACAGCACAGGTACAGATCCTGCCCTCAAGAATATATGGAAAATCAATAGGAAATCAGAGTTATGTGATAGTGACTTGGGGAACTCCTTGAGATAAACTGGTCAGGGGAAAGTCCTCTGAGGAGGTGATATTTTGGTTGAACCTCAATAAGGAGGAAGAGACAGCTGGACACAGATCTGGAGAAGAATATTTCAGTAAGAAGAAAAAGGAAGAGTTAAGGCCCTTGGATGGGAGTTTGACATTTTCGAGGAAAACATACTAGTGTGAGTGCCAAGCAGTGTACTGGGGAAAGTAGTGTAGAGTGGGGTGGACAGGGAGGCAGAGGCCATATCATATAAAGACTTAGAGGCCATTGTCAGGAGTTTGAATTTTATTCTAAGTTTGGAAGACATTAAACCTGAGCCCAGGAGAGACACAGAATGGTTTATATTTTACAGGTCACTTTGGCCCCTGAGTAAAGAACTGACTATAGGGGTCAGGGTAGAGGTAGGCATGAATGGAAGCAGGGGGCAAGGTAGGACAATGCGGTATTGGCTCTGGCTGAGTTGTTGGTGGCTTGGCTAGGAGGTGTCCGAGGACACGGAGAGAAGAGGTCAATTAATAGGATCTATTTTAGGGGTCAAACTGACTGCTGATGGATTAACTGGATATGAAGGTGAGTGGTAGGAAGGAATCAAGGATGATTTAGGGTGGATGGTGATACAATTTGCTGAGACAACCAGGAAAGGAATAGATTTGGGAAGAAAAGTTGAGTTCAGCTTCGGACATGTTAAGTGTGAGATGCTAGTCACTTCAGTGGGAGATGACAAATGGTAGTTGGAGGAATAAGTCTGGAACTCCGGGAGAGGTCCTCACTGTAGATTTACATTTGTGAGTCATCAGTGTGTAAATGATATAACTGTCATGGGGCTGGCAGGGAACACCAGGGAGAGAGTGTAACTAGATCAGAGAAGAGGGTGAAGGACAGCCCTGGAATATGCCAGCATTTACCAGTAGCGAAAATGGGGGCTGAGGAACCTGGAGAGTGAGGTTAGAGGGAAACCAGGAGGGTAGAGCTTCCCTGGCTTAGCAGAGGATGGTGTGTCCAGATGAGGGATTTGGTCAACTGTGCACAACATCCCTGAGAGGTGGAGTAAGACAAGGGTATAAAAGAGATAGGAATACATAACCAACAAGGACCTAGTACTGTGTGGCACAGGGGACTATACTTAATATTTTGCAATAATCTATAAGGGAAAAGAATCTGAAAAAGAATATACACACACACACACACACAAAACTGAATCACTGTGCTATACACCTGAAACTAACATGACATTGTAAATCAACTATACATCAAATAAAAAATTAAGTTAAATTAAAAAAAAAAGAGATAGGAACAGAGGATTTGGCACTTTGTAGGTCATTATGGTGACTATGACCAAAGCAGTTTTGGACACAAGCCTGATTGGAGTAAGGGAGGGAGGGGGGAGAATGTGTAGTTGGCAAGGGTACATAGCTTTCAAGAAGCTTTGCTGAGAGGCTAGATCATGGATGTTTATGTTTTTTCTGTTTGTATATTCTTATTTTCCAACAATGAACATTTAATATTGTGTTTTATTATTATTATTATACATTTTAGATAGCACCCCACTGTTTATGAGAGGAGAAACTCCTCAGGAGAACACTGCAAACCCTCACCTTCCCTCCCCTGCGACCTTTCCAACCCCAGGCTTGCTATTCTCCACAATCACCAGTCTCCCATAGGCTGCACTCACTCTTGCTGGCTTCCACCATGTATAAAATTCTGGTGCCAGCATATGATCCAGCAATCCCACTCCTGGGCATATACCCTGACAAAACTATAATTTGAAAAGATACATGCACCCCGATGTTCATTGCAGCACTATTTACAATAGCCAAGACATGGAAAAAACCTAAATATCCATCTATAGATGAATGGATAAAGAAGATATGGTATGTATATACAATGGAATATTACTCAGCCATAAAAATGAATGAAATAATGTCATTTGCAGCAACATGGGTAGACCTAGAGATTCTCGTGCTAAGTGAAGTCAGTCAGAAAGAGAAAGACAAATACCATATGATATCATTTATGTATGTAAGCTAAAATACGATACAAATGAACATATCTATGAAACAGAAACAGACTCACAGATACAGAGAACAGACTTGTGGTTGCAGGTGGTGGGGGGAGGCAGGAAGGATTGGGAGTCTGGGGTTAGCAGATGCAAACTATTATATATAGGATGGATAAACAACAAGGTACTACTGTATAGCACAGGGAACTAGATTCAATACCCTGTGATAAACCATAATGGAAAAGAATATGAAAAAGAATACATAACTGCATCACTTTGCTGTACAGCAGAAATGAACACAACATTGTAAATCAACTATACTTCAATGAAATTAGAAAAAAAAAGGAAAAACAAAAAAAGTTTGGTGCCAGGCATTAGCTGTGGCTGGGGCTCCTACTCCTCTCAGCATCCATAAGCCAACCCACCCCACACATGTCCAGGATTATTTGGTTACACACTTATCACCCACCCAGTTTCACCCAAGCATCAGTCCCACAGCTGCAGACAAAGTTCTTTTCCTGCTTTCTACTTCCCGGCTCTTAGAGTGGCAGGATGGGATAACAGGGAAAAGAATAGGGCCTCAAAGACAGACGGACGTGGGTTTCTTCCCTTACCTGCCACTCATTAACTGTGTGACCTTGGGCAAGTCTCTTAAGGGCTCTGTTTCCTCATCTGTAAAACGAGGTTAGTAAATCTCACATACATTCAGTTTTGTGGTGCCTGGCATAAAGTAAGCAGCAGTTGCGGCGGCTCACTTTGCATCAGCATTGCGCGGACGCCTGGAGCCACAATAGGTGAGAACTAAGATGCTTCAGAAATGTGACCCAGTAGCGGGGGCCCCTCACATGACCCTGAGATGCCAGACAGTGTTTCTCTCCCCGCCCAGGGCGTGTGCAAGTCCGGTGACCCGTCTTTCCAGTCACCCCACACTCCGGGTCTGTGATTATTCCTCCCCCCCCCCGCCATAGCTGGGCCTGACGCGGCGGTGGCTCATGCGCCTTTCCGCCCCAGCCTGTTGCCACGGACCACACGTCTCATCCATGCTGCCTGGCCCCTCCCCCAGCCCCGGGTGCGCCCCTCCAGCTTGCCGGCTCGGGTGTCTGAGCGGCCGCGCCCGCGGGCCGTCCGCTCTGACTGGCTGCACCGCGGCGGCGGGCGGCCCGTGGGCGCACACACCCTCCCCGCGCAGCCAATGGGCGTGCGCGCGTCACTGACCCGGCGGCCCGCGAGCCGGCAACCCCTCAATAAGCCACATTGTTGCACGAAACTCCAGCGCAGGAGTCCCGGGCCGCCGCTAGCACCAGCGTGTCACCGAGCCGAGAAGATCCGCGGGCGAGAGCAGCGCGCGTGTGAGCCGGAGAGGTCCTGTCGCCCTAGTGGAGCCAAGCTGCTATTCTTCTCAAGTTGAGCCTTAGTGATTCTGTGGCTGAAGTTAGTACTTTGACAGTGGGGCATCCCAGCACGTCGCTGGGAGTGATTCTTGGTCCTTCAGCAGTTGTGACTATCAAAATCTGTTTTTAGAGACCCGAAACCCTCCAGCTGGGCGCGCCATCGTGTGCCTTCTTTGTGTACCTCCCGGACTCACCGCTCCCGACCGGGCCTCTAAGCCCGGGTACAAAGCGGTCAGACCGCGCCGCCCTCCTCCCCCGCACGCGCTCCAGCCTCGGTTTCCCAGCTCGGCGTCGTCGGGCCGCGGCAGGATGATCGCCTCGCATCTGCTCGCCTACTTCTTTACGGAGCTCAACCATGACCAAGTGCAGAAGGTAAGTAAGCGCGGGCGGGGGCGGCTGGCTCGCCTGACAACGTTGCTTTGTCCCCGGCCCTCTCTCCGGGGTCCCGGCCGGCTGGGACTCTCCTCTTAGACCCTGCGGGGACCCGCTTCCTCCCCATTCCGGGCCGCGGACGCGGAAAATATCAGCGCGGCGGGGAAAGTCCTGGGCTGGAGGAGCCACGTCCGCTAGGCACGGGCAGACGTGTGCGCGCGTGCGAGGCTCCGGGGCTCGCGCACCGCTTGGCTCTCCCTCTCTGCGGCCCTGCACGCGCTCGCGCTTTTTTTTTTTTTGGAGGGGCGGGCCACCCGGCACGTAGTCTTTGACTGCTGGGCCCACGTGGGAGGAGCCCCCCTTTCGCTGCCTGAGTTCCGGCCAGAGCACGTGGGGAGAATCGTGGCGAGGGGGGGGGCTGTTGGGGGAAGGCTCCGCTGCCGCACGGGGTTGCCTGGGTTCCTCCCGCGCTAAAGGACCACATTTTGGGGACCTACGATTCCCCCTAGCGTTCCTCACGGCCTTGAGGAGGTGGGCTTGGGGAGAAGACCACGCGGGAAGAAGCTGGGAAAAGGTCAGAGAAACTCCGCCCGCCGCACCCCTTCCCCGGAACTGAGGCGCCCGGAACTGTGGCTCCGCGAGGGGCGTACGCCGCCCCCCCCACGCCCATTCCCAGCGCCTGCCTCGGGGCCGCCCCGCCTTGAGTACCCCATCCTCGGGCCCGCCTCCAAATGGGGGGCGGACTTGGGATGTTACTTCTGGTGTACCTAAAAGTTTCTCCGAGAGGACCAACACCCCCTTTTCCCCTCTTTGCCGTCTTCCTGGAGATTTTTGTCCTTCTGAAAACGAGCTTTTCCCTGTCGTAAGCCCCGACCTGTCTGCCCACTTATGTCTCAGCAGCACCCCGCCTAAGTCCGAGCTCTTGCTCGGGCCAGGTCTTTTACGTAAGACAAAGCCTCTGGCCCCGCCGGGGAGCCTCGCTCTCTGTGCCTCTGGGTATGGAGAGGGGGTGGGGCTAGGCTGGGCCCCAGGCGCTCTCTGGGGAGAATTGAGTTTCTGAAACGCTTGGGATTTCGGGATTGGCTCCTGGCCCTGGGCCTCAGCTAGGACTTGGGACGAGAGGGTGGGCTGGGGCGGAGGTGGAGGGTGTGCAGATCTGTGAGTCAATGACAGAGCATTGCTCAATTACATACTTGAAATTTCTGTATCTCAATGGGAACACATTTTCTGGGCAAATGTTTTGACATTATCTTTCTGTGGGGCGACCTGCTCATACTCCCATTCTGGGGATCCTGAGAGCAAAGGAGAGGAAGGTGGGTTGCCATCACAGTGTTTTCAAAGCCGTGGCAGATGAACCCAAATACCATGACATTACTTAGCCTCAGACTGGAGTAGGGAGCAGAGGGCCGCTGGTTTAGTTGAGTTTTACTCTGCTTGTAAGTGGCTGTTACTTTCTAACTCAATCCTGGGATGAGGCTCTGCTCTGCACTTTAATTCAGTTTATTTAAGAACGTGTCTGTGATCTGGCAGGACCTTGGCAACTTCGTTGGGCTTCTTTGCCCAAGAAGTGAGTTAACCCTTGTGACTGTCATCTCTTGGCAAGTCCTAGAATACAAAGCTGGAGGACCATTAATTCAGGAGAGATCTTCTCAGTTGGGTGAATATTGCCCCAGGACATTTAAATTTACTCACCCCCTGTCCAGAGGAAGGAACCTAGGACCACAAATTTACCCTCCCCCAAACCAGAGGATGGAGGCTAGGACTGGAACCTTCCTGGCCTGGAATGGGGAGGGGTCATAGCTTTAGTTCCAAACTGGAAAGAGAATTAACCAGGGTATGTAGAAATGAGTTCTAATCTCTGCTTTGTGGTTTATTAACCACAGGACTCTGAGCAAGTCACTTTGCTTCTTTGGACCGCCAATTTCTTTTTGTAAAACAGGGATGACAACAGCAACCTTCTTCACTTTAGGGAGTTGTGATGATTAAGCACAGCAATGTGAAAAGGTCTTTCTTGTAGTCTTCTCTACACTTGCAGCCTGTCAAGTGTCTCAGGGACACTTGGGTGTATTTCCTCCAAATTACCAATGGGGGCAGAATTGAGTCAGGCCTTAACTCAGCAGGTGTGGAAGCTGGGATTTAGCCTCCCAGCTTAGGTGAGCAAAGCTGCCTGTTTCCAGCACCAGTTAGGAAATAGGGAGAGAATCATAGAGAATATTTTGGAAGCATCTTTTAAAGTTGCTACTAGAAGGAAGAATCAGGAGAGAAGGTTGAAGCTTGAGTTTTACAGTCTTTTGAGAAGGCCTTGATTTGAACTCTTCTGAAATCCCTATCATTTTACATAATCTGGGTTGTAGTCTGAGGCAGGGAAAGTTTAGGTTCACCTGCCCAAAACTAGCCCCATCAGAATCACTTGTCCCCTGATAGACAAGCCCAGTGTTTTGTGCTGATTGACACTTTGAAACTCAGTAGCAAACACATATAGCATTTACTGTGTACTAGGTGGTTTTAAGCTCTTTACATATGTTTGCTCATTAACATTTATAACAACACCATGAAGCAGATACTATTATCAGCATCCCTGTTTTACCGGTAAGGAGCTGAGGTACAGAGTGACTTGTTCAAGGTCACTAGCTTTTTTGTAAAGGCTGGAAATTGAAGCCATGCATTTGGGCTCCAGAGACCCATGCTCTTGACCACACCCCCTGCCTCTGGGACCATCGGAAGACCCCATCCTGGCCCATGTCTGTGTCCACTCTTGGATGCTGGCAGCACCCTCACCCAGCATGTCCAGAAATGCAGCTAGCTCTTCTCTTGGTCAGATTAGTGGCACCAGTACCCTCTGATTATTCTGACTGGGAGCCCTGGACCCATTTCACTGACTTTCCTTTCTGATTGCTTTACCTTGGCCAGCTGGTCTCTGGGTTACTTCAGAGGCCTCCTAGGGTTTGTTTCTAGTCTCTTTCTGGAGCCAGACTGGATCATTTCAAAAGACTGCGTACTGTAACTTATATGTGGAATCTAATATGACACAAATGAACTTATTTATGAAACAGAAACAGACTCACAGACATAGAAAACAAACTAATGGTTACCAAAGGGGAAAGGGGGTGGGGGAAGAATACATTAGGAGTTTGGGATTAGCAGATACAAACTACTATATATAAAATAGATAAACAATAAGGTCCTACTATATAGCACAGGGGACTATATTCAACATCCTGTAATAAACCATAATGGAAAAGAATATGAAAAAGAATATGTATATATATATATGTATAACTGAATCACTTTACTGTATACCAGAAACTAACACAACATTGTAAATCAAATATACTTCAAAAAAAAAAAAAACACTGCATACTGATTGCTCTCTGACCCCACCCCCCACCTCAGCCTCGTCTTCTCTATCTGCATTCCCGAAGACTTGAATCACCATTCCTCTAAATGTCACACCTGGTCACACTAGGTGCTTTTGTGTGGTGTTTGTATCATTCCATCATACATTGGAGTTGGTAGTTACAGGGCAGGGAGAATCCTATTTGTTCACCTTTATAGCCAGTTTGTGGCCACTGGTGAGGTGTTCAGTGAGTCCAAGAATGAAGGAGTGGACCTTCCTGGGAAAAGAAGTGGAGCAAGGGCTGCAGGAAGTGGAGGAGGGTGAGAGGCAGCTGGGGGGGGTGCTGGTACTGGGTTGAAGGGGTGGGTATCCAAGGGTGGGGGGACCCTTGGAGGGAAAGACAGTGAGCTATTCCCTCACCAAGGCCTGAGGTGTGGCGTGAGGCTGATCCTGAGGGGAAAGGGAGGCGGGGAGAGAGAGGGAGAGAGAGAAAAAGGGTGTTTACTGTCCTCCAGCAATCAAGGGTTTTTGTCCTGTCTGGAGAGTTAGAGGATTCTTTTAATTAATTGAGCTATAAATAGTATACAAGATACAGGATTTTTGTCTCTTAAGAATGAGAATCAGGATTAACCATGGAAGTGAAATGAAGTATACATGCCTTCCTTTAGCCATTAACCGATTATTTTAACACACACAGACTGGTGACATACAATCTTGGAATAAAGATAGTTCACTGGGCTCTTTACTATGTTAGTGAGGGGTAGCTTTCAACTCTGGAGTTAATGAGAGGGGAGAATATCTTGGAAGCAGAAAGATTCAACAGAACCCCCAAGAGACAAGAGTTTAATGTTTTTTGAGAACCTACTGTGGGTATAGTTACTATGTGGGAAATTGAGACTAAGACACCTTTCAGCTGTCTGGTGAGATGAGGCTCCAGAAATAGATACTTTACATCCACTAAAGGGTCATGGCAGTCATTCCCATGGGATGGGGAATTAG
The DNA here is from genome assembly GCF_009873245.2 of Balaenoptera musculus. Classification (NCBI taxonomy): domain Eukaryota; kingdom Metazoa; phylum Chordata; class Mammalia; order Artiodactyla; family Balaenopteridae; genus Balaenoptera; species Balaenoptera musculus. The sequence continues at coordinate 26,684,607 of NC_045797.1, forward strand.
GGACCTCAAGGGAATCTCGATTGATATTTTTTGAGCACCTACTATGTGCCATTAATCTTCAGATAGGGGATGAAAGTATGGGAGTAAAGTACTGATTAAAACCTTAGTAAGATAAATTTTGGCTGAGTTAACTGACATCGACAGGTACAATTTGCCTCATTTGTTCAACTTAGTATCTTAGTACCAAGTCCCTTTCCTGCTCCAAGACAATTGATGGTAGCAGGAATATTTTGTAGCTTTTACTAATCATCCATTTGTTTTGTATTGTCAAATTTCTATTTCAGAGCGTGGCCAAGAAGCACTTTTTCCTTTACCCCTGAATGAATTAAAATTCTCTCTGAGGCTCCTCAGACAAAGCCAACTTTTTTTTTTTTTTTTAACATCACTTTTCAAAGTTGAACTTTTCTAGCACCCTGAGGAGTTTGAGGGCAGCTAGGGACCCTTTTCCAGGGAGACTCAAAACAACACAAACCACAACAGTTTTCTCAAAATCTGGCAGCCATAGTAAGGAGATCTGATGTATTAAAAGAGCTCAGGAGCCCCAGAAAACTGGCTTCCTTTGTTCAGATACTTCCGGTTTAAAAAATGGCTCTTGATAACTGGTTCCTCATTATCACTGTTGAGTTTTGAAGTCAGCAAGTTTGGTTTGTTTTCCAGCACTGTGTGTTGTCTGTCTTTGACTTTCCAAAGCAGTGGGGGTGGAGATGTGGCAAATCAAATCGCGGAGTTCGCTGGCTGCGACTTAATATCTCACACCATAGATCATAGGTAGCTGTTCCTGCTTACCTCTAAAGCAGGTCTCTCAACCTCGGTGCTATTGACATTTTGGGCTGGATAATCTTGTGAGGGGCTACCCAACCTATCATAAAGAGCAAGAGTTTTTACGCTACCCCAATTTACAGGGGCGAAGCCTGTGGGGTTTTTTGGTTGTTGTTTGTTTGTTTTTTAACTACTCCTTTAGAGCAGTGGTTTTCAACTATTAGTGATTTCATACCCCAGGTGGACTTTGGTGGTGTCTGAAGACATTTTTGGTTGTCACAGACAGGTGGATGAAGATGTGTTATTGCATCTAGTAAGCAGAGGCAAGGGATAATGCTAAACATCCTACAATGCCCAGGACAGGCCCCCTGCCAAAAAAAAAAAAAAAAAAAAGACTTTTCTGACCCCAAATATCTATAGGTTGAGAAACTGCATCAGAAGAACATGGTCTATCCCCCATTCCAGTATTATAGTGCATCGCTAATGGTCATACAGCTACTTAGTAGTAGCTGCAACTAGGACCATAGTTCTTGGCTCTCAGTGTGCCACGTCATGGGATAGTCATGGTGGGAAGTGGCCTTTTACAAAAGATGAATTTAAGGTGAGGTCTGCAGACCACAGTAGTTAGCAGATGTCCATGACCCCTGGCTGAAGTGTGGGTTACCTGAGTAACTGTTTTTCTGTTTTCAACCAGAAAAATGTGGGCAAGGTAAGCACTCCAGGAAGCCAGTGGGAGAGAGGTTTGCTTAGCTGACCCCAGGAGAACCTCACCCTGGCTGTTGCTGGGGTTTCCCTGAAGGCCAGGCATCTTCCAGGCTTCTGAACAAGGCAGGCATGTGAGCTGGTGGAACTCCTATCTCAGGGAGCAGAGGGAAGGGGCCGTTGGTACCCACTGAGGGACAGTCCAGCAGTCACTGGGAGAGGCTGTGTGCTGAGAAGTAGAGCCAGCCTCCCTGGGGTGGAATCCTGGTTCACCACAAACCAGCTGTGTGAACTTGGGCCAGTTATTTAACCTCTCTAGGCCTCAGTTTCTTCCACTTGTAAAATGGTGAGTGGATAACACCTTAATAGGGTCTTTGTAAGGATTTAAGAGAGAGTGAATATATGTGAAGTTCTTAGAGCTGTGCCTGCTACATAGTCAACACTTTATGTGTCAAATATTAGTACATAGAGATAGACACACTCTCAGATACCTGACTGCTCTATCCATCTGGGCAGAAGCAAAAGAGGCCCCACTTCTTTTTTCCTAAGGACTTTTAGGGCATATGGGTTCTGGACCATTTATGTTCTCTGTCTGATGTTGGATTAGAGCAGAGGACAGGGCCGACAGAAGGATGGAAAGTTCCTAAAGCTGAGAAATAAGGAAGCTTCCTCACTGCCCTGTCCAACTTCTAAAACCTTCTCTTTCCTGGGTATAGGAGACCCATTTTTGAGCTCTTCCTCTAACTTGCTTTCCTTCTGGCCTTCTGGGGATACAGCATCCCCATTGGGTGGAGGGGGGCGTCTCTGGGATGCCTGGGGCATTTTGGTACACCTCAGCTTGAAGCGTCCTCCTTGGGAAGTCATGAGAGACACAGCTGCACTGAATAGTCACAGCATTTGTTCAACCCCTTTTCCCTGTAGAAGTCTAGTCCGCTCCCTGTCGGTACCTCCCCTGGAGGGCAGAATCACAGAGGCTCCAATGGCAGTTGCTGAGGCCACTTGTGCTGAAGTTGGCCAATGAGATGCTTGCTCACACTTCCTCACATCTGCCCCAGACTCTGACTTCCCACTGGGGGAACCACATGAGGTGCCCTGTACTGTTGAGTCATAAGACCGGGTCATGGTAGGTTTCAGTCCAACTGACCCCTGGAGTTTCAATGAAGGGAATAGTCATTCTCACATTTTCTGCCACATTGAATGGAGAGTCCCTGGCCATCTTGGTTCTCAGCAGAGAGCTCTTTGCCCCTCATATATAGACTCTGGGCTGTCTAGTGTGGCCCCTTCTGACACTGAGGTGCTTGGGGTTCTTGACAAAGCCAGAGAGGACCCTCTGTGTGGAACCCACACTCTACTCCCCCCATCCCTGTACAGCCTTTGTCTTGTCCAAACTTGGTTGGGAGTCTGGGCCTTGTTTCCATGGGAGCAGGAGCTAGACAATCTCCTTTTCCTTGAAGTGCCATGCTTTTTGCACTTTTGTCTGTGGATCTCTAAGCAATTCCTTAATAGTCCTTCCCTGGAGAGTGCGTCAGGCCTGAGAACCTGGCTCTGGGAACCCTTGGTGCCCACCCACCTCACCCAGACTTCCTGCCTCTTCTCACCTTCAGCTCAGCAGCCCTGCCCTGGAGGCCTGGAGATGGTCTATGTTCTTGGAAAGTCTTGTTCCCAACCTCTTCCTTCTGGCATCTCCATATTGTCTGATAAAGGAATGAAACTAGATAAGCCATTGGACAGCTTAATTAGCCATTAATTTGGGCTAAGTAAGGGAATTTGAAGCTGTCACTTTTCCTTTTTCCCATTTGAGGGACAAAAGTTCCTCCTGCTTCCTTTTTCCCATTTGAGGGACGAAAGTTCCTCCTGCTTCCTCCCATATTTTCCTGTCTCAACCCCTTCTAATGAAGCCTTCCAGCCATGTCCCACCAGTTCTCTTTTCCCCTCAATTCCCAAAGGTCTTAAAATAACAAACATGTACACCACTTACGAAGTGCTGGGCTCTGTCTATGAACTCTACTACAACTCAGGTCATCCTCAGGCAGCCCTCCAGGGTAGACATTATTATTACCTATTATTCAGATGAAGACACCAAGGTACAGAAAGGGACAGTACCTTGCTCAAGGGCAAGCCAGAATTCAAACCCAAGCAGTATGATTCCAGAGCCCAGCCCTTAGTGGGGCTGCCTGGGACAACTGGAGATAGCCAGTTGTCTTTCAGTTTCATGGGGTTATCAGTCCGGGGTCAGTTGGGAAGGGACCTTTGAGATCATCTCGTCCAAACCCTTTATTTTACAGTTGAGGAAACCAGGTGCCATGTACTAAGGGACCAGCCAAGAACCCAGTTTCTCCACCATTTCCTGAAAGGAAACCCAGTTTCCTTTCAGCACCATTGGCATAGAATGAGCTCTTCTCATCATTCAGGTATGGGCTCCCCAAGAACCATGAACAGGATTTGCTTTGTGGCCTGTACCTAAGGTGACCCTATAATTTATTGTCCAAACTGGGCTACTTTTGAGAGCAAAAGGGGACACTGTTAACAGTTATGCTGCTACCACACTGTAAACAGATTGTCCTGGGCAAACTGGGATATATGGTTGCCCTGTTTATGGTGGGTGTGTCTGGGGTGGGTAGAGCAGACTGGGAAGGTCTGGGGCTGGACATGGTACAAAGAGACAGACCCAAAGTGATTTGGTCCAGCAGGTGGACAGTTGGCAGCAGACAAGAGTGGGGAGTTCAGATGCCCCTGTGGGCATATAGGCTCAGGGGCAGACTCTGGTCCCTGACATGGGACTGGCCAGGGGAGGCAGAGTTCGACCCCTAAGGGATCTGGGGTACTGGCCAGGGCAGCCAGGTAGATTGGGAGGAAACTCTGCTGCTGCCAGGATCACATGCAGTGTGGGCCCAGGCCTGAAGAACAAGGCCAGGCTCTGAGCACCTGGGCAGTCTGCAGTAGCCAGCTCTTCCCCTTCACCCAAGTTACTCTCTCACTCTTCTCCTCGGCGTTCCCGTCACCGCTTGATGTCACCATAACAAATAGGTCTTGAGCATCTACTGTATCTCAGTACTGAGATAGCTCTGGCATCACAAATATGAAGTTGGGAACATGTAGTCAGTGCCTTTTAGTCCTCTGGGACCAGTGAGAGCAAGAGACACAAGTGTCATAAGTGTGTTAGTATAACCAGCTGGGAATTTGGGGAAGGTATTTGGGGAGAGGCCGTTTGTACTGGGCCCTGAAGGACAAGTGGGAGTTTGTTAGACCAGAGTAGGAGAACATTCTAGGCATGGGGTTAACACATATGTTTAACCTTTTCAAGACAAAAACTCCTCAGAATTGTACTGATGTGAGTGATTTAAGTGATTGTAAATCTGTCTTTTATTATAGTGAAAGAAACTGCTTACTCTCTGTCCTTACTCCTTCAGTTTATAATAACTTGTTGACATATTTGCCTCCCACCAAATAGACTGAACACTTGCAGGCAGAAGGGTCTTCTTTATCCTGGTATCCTCAGCACCTGGCGCTGGCACACTCAATTTAGTGCTCAATCATTATGTGCGGGCGAATGGGGACATATTATTCCTTTGCACTGCTGCCCCATAGTCTGAGGATAGGAGGGTCCCGGGACAGGCGTCCCAAATGCCTGTCTCCTGGACCCCAGACAGGTGCTACTGCCTGAGGTCTGTCTGGCTGTAACTCGATGCAGCCCAAGAACTGGAAGAACAGGAAACCCTGTGACTCACGGTGCAACAGGATCCTGGAGGAGTGCCGTGTAAGCCTCCTCAGTGAGCTCCACACTCACCCTGCGCTGCTCCAGGCATGTGAGTACGCAGTGCGTCATCTGGAATCTCCCTGAGGTGGCGCGCCACCCTAGTGGGGGTCCGCCTTGTCCCATCTGAAAAAAGTGTCGAGGCAGATCTGTCACTTTGTTAGCTGCGTTTCAGAGGACAGGAGCCTTAAAGAATCCAGGATCTGCTGTGTCTTTCCCTCCCCAGTTCATCCTTTTTTTTTTTTTTTTTTTTTTTTAATCTTATCGGAAACATCTGGCCTTGGCTTGGCCACATTACAGGATAAACTTGCTGCTCTTTGCACAATCTTGGTCCTCCCAGGAGGAGTCTGTGAAGACATTATCATTAATGAGGCCACTGACAGCAGTTACCTAGCTTTCCTGTGTGGGCACACCTATGCCCGAGGTTAGGGCACTCATCTGGCCACTGGATGTTATGGGTCCTGTCAGGGACTTTGGCCTATGGTTTGGGGAAGCTTCTTCAAACCTTGGTTTCCTTGTCAAAGATTTGCAGTAAAACACTGGCAAAGGAATAATGGAAGATATGAAATTCTTTTGAAACTAAGTT